>NC_031498.1:1015299-1247533 GCF_000237925.1 Schistosoma mansoni | reverse complement strand
AGGAAAACCGGGAGAGCGCGGGGAGGGTGTTCCGCAGGCGGGAGTGGCCCCAGAAGGGGAGGAAGGGGCGGTCCGGTGATTCCAGGTGGTCTAGCTTCAATTGACACACGCTTTCAACTATGAAACTGAAGATTATCAGCAAATAAACTGTTTAATATTATTCGATATTAAACACTGAAGGAGTACTGAAGACAATGAGAGTTTCATCTACTCAGAGAAGTTCGTGTATCTAGGTAGCTACATAAGTGCTGGTGGTGGCGTGAGTGATGAGATTGATACACGTATAATGAAAGCCAGAGCGGCTTATGCCAATCTGGGCCATCTTTGGCGCCTTCGTGATGTTAGTCTGGCTGTAAAAGGTCGGATCTACAACGCGTCGGTGAGAGCAGTTTTGCTCTATGCTTGTGAAACCTGGCCTCTCCGAGTTGAGGATGTTAGACGTCTCTCTGTGTTCGATCATCGTTGTCTCCGAAGGATTGCTGACATTCAGTGGCAACATCATGTTAGTAATGCAGGGGTTCGGCATCGTGTGTTCGGGCGCAGAGACGATAATTCAATTGGTGTCACCATCTTGAAACATCGACTTCGGTGGCTTGGACATGTTTTACGAATGTCGTCCCAGAGGCTTCCACGTCGTGCATTATTTGCCGACTCTGGGACTGGTTGGAAAAAGCGGAGAGGAGGTCAGTGTATGACATGGTGTCGTGGCATGAAAGAAAGCTGCAAAGGGCTAGCTTCTGTTGGTCCTTCACGACTCCCTGGTTGGGGTCCGAGAGATGGTGCAACACAGTGGCTAGAGACGTCATCAGATATGGCTCAGAATAGAAGCCAGTGGCGAGCCTGCTGTAACCTTCTTCTACTTTCTTCATAAAGAGTAGCTATAACTTTCTTAACTGAAAGAGTCTTCTGGTTGTACATTTCAGTTCCTCTCATCATTACTCTTCTCTTTTTTTCATCCCTTTTTTCTTCTTTTATATATACGCATCTCCCTCCTTTCTCCTCCCATTCTCTTTATTTTGTGTGGTGCATATGTATCCGGTGCCCTTTGTACCAATATATATGTGATTAAATAAATAAATAATAAATCATCTACTCAGACCAAACGGCTATTGAGATGGAAAGTGTTCATTTTCTATATCTCATTTTCTCTTAAATTCCCAGTAAGGTAATAATGCAACCATGAGACATCTAACTGTTATAATTCTTAATCCTTGTAAACGTCTGGTCATCACTATAATGTCGATGAATCTCAATTAAACACTCCAGCACTAACACTCATACAAGTACCCAGATATAGGAACTTTTCGACTACTTCTAACGACTAACAACAAAAGAGTAAGTATCTCAACGAGCTCTTGTTAGTTTTCTAAACATTAATGAACTGGTACATGACCAGTAAGTTTCAAAACATAAAAACTAAGTCTTACTGTGAAATTTCACACTAGACAATGAAATCTACATATTGACTGATATATTAACTAAACAAACTACAAGTCTACTTTAAAGTAAGCAAATGAAAAATAGTGAATTATTAGAGCTAAATTTAACAAAACATAATAACCGATAGAGAAGCTACGAAAAAGAAAGACACACATACACACACACACGAACAAATAAAGCAATAACGGTAAATGAAATGAATTATAATAACACAAATTTACAACAGATAATTACAACGTAAACACTAACAATAATAATAATGGCAAATGAAAAATGTAAACAAAATAATTGGCAACATAACCGACAACAAAAAAGAACTAAGGATTCAATAGATCCACATATATAACATCAATCAACTCTGAACTATTTGACGAAAGGTATTATTAACTAGTTGAACAAAAAAAAAGGTATTACACAACAATGTAAGTATGAGAGAGCAGCACACAGAGCGAAAAATCATTGAAAGAATAAACAAACAGACACCCACTCACACATACATACATAAAACACTAATATACATTAAACCCATTATAAAGTTTAATATAATTCATAAAATTAATGAAAGAAATAGATAAGAGACAAATCACTTTCTTTTAACACCAAATTATTCTAACTTCTTTGAATAAGAAGATATTCTAAATGAGGGAATACGGCTAAGAGATGTATAAAATTGAACAAATACAATCATAGATTGTTTGCCTATAGATATATTGTACAAATAAATTAACTACACTCAAATAGGAATCATTGTAATATATATTCACATAGCTTCAATCAGTGAATAAATATCTGTATGTTTTTATAAGAAAACTATTTTAAAACTCAACAAGATCTTACCATCACGAACTAAAACAAATAGAAGAGAAAAGAAGCAAGAAAAATATGGTTAAATTGAAAGTATGCCGACTAAGAATTCAGACAACACAACTACCATTCAATGTAATGACATTTATTGATTACATAAGTTGGTGTTGTTTTGTATGAGTGGTGGGATGTATATCACTTATTTGGTCGATAAAAAGCCGGTTAGTTGATATTGGCTTAAGATCTGTAGTACAGTTTTATATCCATTCTCTTATCATCCACTAAAACCTTGAGTAAAATTTCATATTCAGATTTGGATACTATTTGATATATAAATTCAATATGAACATATGCTTCACATTTTCTTCATTGTCTCTTTCGTTACTTACTTTTAAGTGAAGGAAGTTTGCCTGGTACATATTTGTGTCAACACAATCATAATTAAAATACTTTAGATATCCATGAGAAAAAATAAATCGTAAATCTGATATTGAAATGAAAAAAAAAGTAACTAAGTGATCTATAAACAGAATTGGCTAGCCAGGGTTGGATGATGAGTGAAACTTCTAAGATAAACGCAACACACGAATACAAGGATTGAACACTGAACAAGACAGTGATACAAGTGTTAATTATATAAAAAAAACTTTAAAAAGGGCTACCTAACGACATCCACCTAGCAATTATCTATAAAAACGTCCAAGTAGTGAAGTACACAAAAAAGAAATACGAAAATCACTGTAACTTCAGGTGAATTTGCATGAAACAAGCCTCACAACAAATCTGTATATAAACCAAGTCAGCATAAAAGGAAGAATCAAGTTACTGTAGAGTTTACTTCGTAGTCAGATTAACCCTTGAAATCTACCTGTCAACCTTGTAATCCACAACTACATTCAATTCAATGTCGAAATTGTCATTTTATCTATTGTTCATATTTAAAATATTATGGTTTTGAACATTTGAGATATAAACTAACATACAATTGGTTGTCGATTCTATAGCTAACTCAACATAAAAGCGTTAGGATATGATTGAGGTGACTCAACGAACAACAGTGATAAAATTCTATTATACATATAGTATTTGAATATAAACAAAGAAACATTTGAGTATATAGAATATTTCACGAAACATGTCTGTCAATGACTATAGTCTGAATATAGAAAAATGGAGCGGGTTCGAATTTTTACACTGTTAAATACTTTGAACACATACATATACAAAGAGAAAGGAGTTTATTTGGTAATAGCATTTTTAGGTACAATGTGTTAGGAAGTGATGATTGTCTCACATCAATGAACACACACACAGTACACACTTAATATAAAACGTATATATTGAGCCTAATGATCAGACTAAACTCTTGTAGATATCAATTTTAAAAGCATACAGTAACAAGACGATAGCTCTGCATTAAGTATAAAGCCTATATGAAGGAAGCGCTAGATGAAAAAGAGAACATTTGGAAGGCAAAGACTGCAAAAGTCTTGAAAACAGAAAACGTAAGAAAGGTGTATTAAAATCAATGATGCATAATATCATTCAGTTAATTGCACGGTAGATAGACTAATTGTTGAGTAATCAGTTAATAGGTAGCCATGTGTAACCATCAATGTTAATTTCAGCTGGTAAAGAGACGAATGACTAATTACCGTTAAGCTGATTATGTTTGGAAGACTGTTATAGTATAATGCAAATTATCTCTTTCGACTTTACACGTAATCTCCGTGTAATTCATTTTATCTGTTTGAAACACGTAAAAAACCGTGGTATTAGAAACCCTGAAATTTATATAATTACATCCACTAGTTAAGTGTAAAGAAAACATTGAAATGTAGTGATGAGTTTATTATTTCTTATTTATACAATGAATTAGTTGAATGCTTTCTCTACTGAAAAACAAAAACATTTATTTTAAATCAACATGAACATTGGTTACAGCATGTAAAACTTATATCAATGTAGATTCTTTTTACTGTTGAGATTATCGTTCTTACAAACCATCACATTACAAAGCTATTTATTATTATGCCCCCGAATGCCTTGGTACGGCCGAGAGTGAGGAGGGCCCGCCCTTTCTCTGGAAATGCACTCACACAGCCACATAGCCTATGCCAGGGAAGTCCTACTCACTGTCTCCTCATGGCGGGATTGCTTACGAAATTGAGAGGACGAAAAATGAATATCCGGCGCTTTAACCGGGTTGATGGACACGGCGAGTCAACCTAGGAGAGTTGGAAAACCCTCATTCCAAACCAGTGGTGTACATGAGCTCCAGTATCCTGAGGGAACAAATGGAGTGTGAATCAAACGTTGGTCACCGGCTACCATGGGACTGCATCTCCTCACGATGCTCCACTGGATTGTAGATCAGACCTTTAGGTCAAAGGCTCAGGGTGTGACCCCCCCAGGAAAACCACCTGCTTCGGCCTGGGCACCCGTACAGTATCATCGCCCTCACACAAATCAAATGAGATTTGTGCGACGCGTATATATCTGGTGCTCCCTTGTACCTATATTTATGTGTTTAAATAAAATAAAAAATAAATAGTGCATAAGTAACACCTATAGTATAGTCCAAATTCGGATTTTGATGCTTTCCCTTAAGCGGAAAAAAAGTATAAAAAAAAGTAACGGCTAATATTCAGGCAGATTACTGATCATACTGAAATCCAAGTTAACTGATTATGTTAGAATTTCCGATAGTTCATCGATTACAAAGCATACTGACCTACTATTGTATATATATTATACAATATAGGCCGATTGTTTTTCTGAAATAGACAGCACTACTATTATCATTAACAAGTAACTAAATTATAATTGAAAAAATACAAAACATGGCTTGAAAGGATTGTTTTGTATAATTTAGTAGAATATAGTTCAATTAAGTATTTTAAAGAGAAATTCAAGTTAGTAAACAATGGGGACAATTATTATTAATGAGGATGATGATGAGAGATATCAAAATGCACGCACACACCAGAAGAACAATAAAAATGATATGAAATGATTGGACTTTTCAAACAAGTTAGTTTTCTTTATTAAATTTCTTCTGTTTGTAATATGCATATGATTTGGAACTTACCTTTGTGTTTCTTAACTGCAAGTGAATATAGGTAAATGATATATATATATATATATATATATATATATATATATATATATATATTAGAACAACTAGAGTGATAACTCAATAGTCTCCACGTAATAATTATGTGAAAATGGGTTTTTGTGGAGATTGTAGTAATTTAATAGTTGAATTCATGAGTTCATGAAAGCCAGACAACCATGTGAAACCTGGTAATAATCATTGTGTGCTCACTTCTGACTAAATTCAAGATGGATTTCTGCGAATCCTGGTGAGAATCCGTGATCAGTGGAGTTCAATCGTTTCTGTTGTGAGGCAGTTACTGACTGAAGACAATGGTAGACAGTCGTGCAGTCTCGTGGATTGATTGAAGTTAAACATTAACATTGTTGGAAGATGGTTCAGTGGTCTAAAGGTTAAGTGTTGGTGTACGAGACAGAAGGTACTGGGTTCGAGTCCCACGTACCGAATCATGGACGCGCACTGATGAGGAGTTCCATACTGCGACGAAACACTCGTCCAGTGCTTCCAGGTTTTCTATGGTGGTCTCGATTTATTCGACTCATGTATTTAACTAATAATTATGTACTCACTAGAATTAACTATGAGAGTTAATTCCATAAGTTCTAATGAAATGCTGTAACCAGTAAAAATTATTCTTGTTGAATGTGAAATAGTTAACTAGTTATTAACCTCTTGAAAAACCGCTGAATAATATTGTGAATTGACTGAAGTTAGACAAGTGAACCATTATGATAAAACGGCATCTATAGTGTAATATTCATGTCAGGTTCATATTTTGTGGATTAAATCAACATAAATTTCATACAGGATGTGTTTTTTTAAATGACTCTGTGTAATTTTCCCATAAGTGATATTACTAATTAATCATCAAGTGTGTGTAAAAATCACATATATAGATGAATGTATGTTTGGTTATAGACGATGTGTTCTTGGGATGGTCAATAAAATCTTCTTTTGGATCCGTTTTTATGTCATTATGTTTTGTGGTGAAGTTTGCAACGATTCTTGGTATTAAATGCTTATCGCGAGATTTGTATGTTCTGGATTCAATACTAATGAGGTCGTGGATATGCACTGCTTAGGAATCATAAAAAACATCTTGATCCTGAACAGTCGAATAACTAAAGCCAGTCTGTGACAAAAGTTGTAAAAAAACGAGTGTTTACATTAAAATACATATAGATAGATACGATGTAACTAGGATTTACGCTCCTTTCATCAATAACAACAGTTTATATACAGTTGACTTCAACAGTCAGAGAAAATCTCAACTTACATTTTGTCCTATTATTGGTCACATTTGAAACAACCGGACTAGGTTTATTGATAATTGGCTTGAACTCTTTTGATAAATTATCTGTTGATGGAATTTTAGAGGAAGCAACAGTAGTAGAATTAGAAACAATAGGTAGTTGAGATGAATTTGACAACTCATCTGTCGCTAAATAACCAGTTTCTGAAGTGATAACACTACTTGGTCTACTACTATTAATAGCTGACATAGACATATCGATTAGTGCACGAATATAACGTATATGTTCTTTAGAAACAGTCGAATGAGAAAGAGTAGAATCAGCATTATCGTCTATGAAAAGAAGAAAAGGTTTCAAAGATAAATTAAAGTATTTGAAAGTTTTATAAGAAGAAGAGTAAAAAAACTGCTTGGTCAAAAACTGATAGCGAATAATCAATGCAAGAGTTAGAAATAGTCACTGAAATTTTTTTGATAAGGTTATAACCGTAACAGATTGATCTCAGTTAAAATATCATTAAAAACTAGGGAGCGCGCGCTACTTACCTGATTTGTCTTGAACAAGGGAGAACTATAATAAAGTTTGAATTAAATACTCAATATCGGTTAAGTGCTCTGGCACGAGACTGGTAGGTCCTGGGTTCGAATCTCCTGAGGCGCGATCGTGGATGCACACCGCTGAGGAGTCCCACAATAGGTCGAAACGGCCGTCCAGTGCTTCCAGGTTTTCTATGGTGGTCTAGCTTCAATTGACTCATGATTTCAACTATGAAAAATACTGAAATCACAAAACCCTTTCTGACCAAATACTCAATAATAATAATACTCAATAATCTGATTAGAATGGTGAAAAATTGATTTAGGTAAATTCATGTTGCTGCTTTTTTAAATAGTTCACATACCATAATCTCCAGTGTTATTTTTAGATGAGGCTTTAATATTCTTGAAAGTATTCAAAATTACATTTGATTGTATTTCGCTCCCACGCAATAGATAAGCTTTAGTTTCAGGATGTTGCCATGTGACCACTGGAAAACGACCACGTCTATGTGAACGAGCCACTTTAGCTAAACAATTCTGAGTAATACCCTTTTAAGAAAAACATATAGAAATGGAAAAGTGAAGGAAATGCCAAATATATTATTTAAACTAAACAATTGAATCTGACATAAGTGTATGTTACTCAGAGTGTCCAACAAAAGATTAGGAGCAAAGAGTGTCATACTAATGGATTTCTTTGTTGTAAGTCAAGTAACCATAAACAGTATGGAAACTCGCACATACAAGGACGTCTATTTAAGTTTTAGTATCACATTAGTACAATAAGACAAAATTATAAATGACAATGTTAGAATAGCAGAAATTGTAAGATTGCTAAGATTTAGTCTACAGAATAGCGGAATGGTTAGTCTAAAAATTCGAACAAGTGATTAGTTAAGTATCCAAGCATATTGTTCATGATACTTTACAATTTGTAGATGGTGCTACCAATAATTTCGAGAGAACTCATGATTTCATTTGATGTTAGTTCTCGCAATTCACCAATGTACCGTTACAGATATGACTACATTGAAGCTAACAAATCACATGTGACACACTGTACTTTCAAAATACAGTTCAGTTTTTTTTACAATGAAATCTAAGAGTAATTAAACATAAAAAGAATTATTCTCTACAGAAAGAATCATGAAGATCACCGTTGTGGTGTTTTTTTCTCCCAAAGAAAGTCAGTTGAGTCAAGTAAGTTTGCTTCTAATTGACACAAAATTTCAAACAATACAATTATCCCTTTGATAAATTTCGATAATGTAATAAGACGAAGATTATCAGCGCAATACATTCCGAACAATCTGATCACACACATACTTGTAAAGAACATTTATATATAAAAATAAAAGGTCAACTAGACTGGAAATGGGGGTAAGAATAGACAAGGATAATAATAATAAAAATAATGTGAAAACAATTTGACACCTAATCACTCTCGATAATAAGCTAATATTACCATGGTAGGTTTAAGGAGAGAACAAACTGTTTTTGAATACACAAAGGGGGTTTGAATTTTCGTATGGCTAAGGCTTCAATAAACCTTAGTATACTCCCTTTTACACTTTTATACAACGCCACAAAAGCTGAGTTTAGACCAATCTTATGGCCCCTGTTGCGATTATATGTTTGGCAATAGAGGATGATGGATGTTTATCCTCTAATCTCGTATTGGGTCATTTGATTCTATTTGTTTTTGCAACCATTTGGGTACACTGCTAGCCACTATCCATCTTTGCTTACATTTGGGTACATGTTCACGCACCCTAATTTTCAGATCACGATTGCTCCTCCCTATGTATGTGTGACCACACACACACACATTTAAATTGATAAACGCAGTGGGATGTGACACAATCGATTTCATGTCTTTTAGGTTTTGAATGAAGCATGGACCTCGTTCTTTCCTTGATAATAATCTTCGTTGCACAATACGTTTTGGTGATGACATAGTTCTGATAATCTTCCTTGTCTTATTACATTATCGAAATACAATTATTACCATTAGTAGTAGTGTTAGTATTAGTATTGCTACACAGAATTGCGTTTAAAATTCAATGAAACACAATAGTGATGAGAGTGTTATAAGAAAATCAGACAATCAATCATGTACATATCACTGAATAATACTTCGATGTAATGTACAAATTAAACTGATGTCCATAAAATTAAGAATTAATGAATTTTGGACAATATTTCACTTGATGGTTTAGTATTGATGAAAAAAAATGTATCAAACAGACATAAATTAACTAAACAGTCTTCAACTATAGCGTAGGATCAGACACAAATATGCATCGGTTCAAGTTTCCACACCTCATTAGCACAACAGCGTGAACAGCAAATTTATAGAAGTAGTTAATTCAATGGTAGTAACAATTAAAAGAAAGATTGCGTATAAGGACATAATACAAAAAGAAAGAATTAGTTCGTAGAAAGACAAGTATAAAGTAATTTTAATCTCACGGTTTAAGGGAAGACAAAGAGTGTATACATCTACACCATTGTGATCGATTCTGAGCCATGTCACCCGGAGTCTACAACTATTGGTTACGATAGTCGCGTGGACGCCAACAAAACAGTCTATATCTGCCAACATACTTCAAACTAAAAGTTAGTAACCTCAAAAACATGACATGTTTTGGTTTGGCCGCCCCCCCTTTCTTCCAACCGTCTTCAACACTAGTCAGCATTGCGCATCATGGTAATCCGTGTTCAGGAAAGTTACATATAACTAATCAATTTCATATTAGACTCATTTTACAAAGTATTCACTTGTATGCCCTTTACTATAAAAACTATTTGTTTGAAATATGTTAGACTAGACTACAAAAGATCTTGTTATGGAACATTTGTAAAAAGTAAAAATCAGATTATTTAGTTAAAAACGATTTACTATTCTATCAATGTTAACATTAAACAGTTTTCTTTAATATTTTCACAGTTGAAATCATGAGTCAATTGAAGCTAGACCACCATAGAAAACCTGGAAGCACTGGACGGCCGTTTCGTCCTATTATGGGACTCCTCAGCAGTGCGCATCCACGATCCCGCACTCGCGAGACTCGAACCCAGGACCTACCAGTATCGAGCCGAAGCCGAAGTTTTCTTTAAAACAAGGAATTAGAATTTTTTTATTTCAGCGTAACTAACTACTTATATATATCAGACGGAGTGGATAACAACACATTATTAAGATATAGAATAAGTTAAACTAATTAATTTATTTACAATAAACCAGTGTCAATCACAAGCAATATGAAAACTGGTATATATGCGGAGTTTTACTACCACATGAGTACGGTGAGACAAAATTACAAGGTTACATGCTTGAATAGCAGAAGTTGTAGTGGTAATAGAGAATGAAGAAAGGATTAGGCGCAGACAAAATGATTTGATTAAAACTATATATAAATTCGTAGAATAAAAAAAGTGTAAGATGATTTTAAAACTTCAAAATTAAAAGAAGATAAAGAGTGAATGTATTTGCGTCATTGTGACTAATTCTGCACTATGTCAATGCCTAACATAACCAACTGATGGTCAAAAAATTCTTGAAGACCCTAACCAAACAGTCCACACCTACATGTCATCACAGTTCAGTTCAACAGGCAATGAATTTATGAAGTGGACCCACGTTCTGGATTACGCACCCACCCTTGCTTTTAGTTAATCCTACGCTAACAGCAATCAACATCGCCTGCTGCGGTAAATGAATATCCAATTAACAGTCTCTGCTTTCAACTAGATTCATTCACAGAAAGCCTTAAGTGAATTAGACAAAGCCTGTGTTAACACACAGATCTGAATGATTCTAAAATGAGTGTTTAAAACTACTTATTAAAAACATATTAAAGTAAAACTACCCCTCTGTAAAAAAAACAATCCTAATAGAAAATCTTGGATCGATACTGTGGTTCTACCTTACCGACAAAGTACGACTCAAGAATTACAACGGATATTGAAAACGTACAAAATCAAAGATTTCTAAAAGACAACTAGCACTATGAGAGACGCTTTAGTTAGAATAAGAAATGAGATCCTGTTCACTTCCACATAAACTTGTGCCTACAGATTAGGTTGTATCGACTGTGGTGCGGCCACGTTGGAGAGTCTTCACGTGAGATCTCGGACTTATGCCAAGGAACACTCGGATTACACAAAAAAATTTCCAAATAATCCTGTAGAATTGGTAAATCTGTTAGTTAAATTAGCAATATAAAAGTACAAGCTGTTTCCAATAATCACCAAATTGATATTGAAAAACATTAAAATAATTAAGAAAGGCTTTTCTAACTATAATGCTATGAAGAACATTCATCCAACCACATTTGACATACAATCTATACAACTAATTTTAAACCCACTACTTCATATTACAAGTGCATATATTTTTCATACCGAAATTCTGACGCACAAATTAATACAGTGACCAAGATTAGCCTGACATTGGCATATTCAGACCTATTATGATTTTGACCGTACCAAAAATTATTCTGCACTGTATCCTTAGTACTATTTAAACTTGTGTTAATTTGTTTATGTTATTTATTTAATCTGAAGAAGTGGCTTAGATTAAATCGCGAAACCACAAAAATACAATTTTTCTACTCATTGAGATATAACAAGAAATATATTTATTTTTAACTTCCTACTCTATGCTCAATTTATTCGAAACTATCATATCTAACCTTGGCAACGGTACCTATACTGTGCTAAAGTTTTACTACAACAGTATATAGAGTGTAGTACTCAGGAAAATAGTTGTCATGCCATTAAAAATTTATTTATTATTGTTTATGAATAACGATCAAATGAGTAAACACTTATTTTTCACTTATCTCAATTTTCGTAATTTCTAACAAATAAACGAAACTATAGTTAAGTATTACTATTAATTGAATGATAATCAAATCTATGGAATAAATACTAGTTACAAAAAGAATAAAATTACCTGTGGTATGATGAGAAAACTTGGATACGATTTCACTAAACTATGGTGAACATTAAATGCAACTAGGCGGGCAGAACAATACACTCGACTACCACCATCTCCACTACTTCCAGCACCGACAGAAGAACGATTCAAAGAACCACTGCCGTTTTCATTCAGTCCAACCGAAACATTATTCGACGGTACTGTCAGTGTTGAAGTTGCTGCACCCAACACTGTAGCACCCGTAGTGATTCCAGGATTAAAATTACCATCGAAACGTGCCATGTCCAAATAGCCTGAAGATTGTGTTAATAGTCTTATAAAATTTGGGTCAACAATCGTAGAAGCTGTCGATGATGCAGATAGAGACGGAGGAACTAGGAAAGCTTTTAGCGTAGCAGCTAAATTAGCGGCTGCTTCCTCAGCATAAACAGCTGCAATAATTTTTTTTCAAAAAAACGACATCATCAAAGTTCAAAGTAAAGGTTTAAACTATTATATAGTTATTATTCGCGATGATAAAAACCATTTAATTGAGTATAACCACTGAAAAGAAGGTAGAAATGTAGATGTATGCAAATAATCCAAATTCACATGTATGAATACTGATGGATCTCTGTACTGCGAATCTTGAAAAGCTGAACTGCAATCCTGGCTAATACTAATAATCCAAATAAATAGACAAAAGCTTTTGACAATTGAATAAAGTTCTCTCTTTCCCTATCTCTTGGAATATAAAACCTTTTTTCCAATGAAATCCGGTAAACAAGCTGATTTCAGTTTTTGTATATCATTTGATTGTATGCAGCATAGAATATTCGGTGAATTCAAGGTTGACATGCAGTTTGAAAAGTTATTTGGTAATTGATAATCTACGATACATGGGACCTAAACGGTTTGGGTTAGATCCATAAGATTATCATGGACATGCACCTCTGAAGAGCCTTGCATTAAAATGAAAGTGCTATCTAGTACTACTTGACTTTCAATGATACAGCAAGCTGAGATCAATCTGTAGTGAACACGACCAACAAATTAAATTAGTCTGCTCCAAACCTTGTCGATTAAACAATAATGTATGACAGAAATTCTGCATTAACTCAATAGCCCTCATTTTGGGTTTCCATTGTATTAAAATAAGAGGAAGAAAAATAAATCGAGGAGCATACCAAAGATTTCTTTGAAATATAAGATGAATTCAACTCAGGTTTCCATAATTTTTATGCTACGTTTACAATGAATAACCACATTTACTTATTCGTCAGCTGCAGATTCGTGTACATGGCTTTCAGTTACAGTGAACTTGTGAGGGTCAATGATACCACACGACTGCCCAAACGAAAGAAAAAGGATTTGGATTCGAACCCACAACTTGGTAGCTGAAAAGTGAATAGGTTAACCAGTGAGCTACCGCTCCACACAATAACTTAAGCTGAATTGTAATCTTTGATAATTAGAAAAGTATATCTCCTATTACAAAAATGTAAACTACAGACTCACTATTTTGAAAAGAAGTAGGTAACATACCATTCAGTTGACTATAGCGATGGTTCTTAGGAGAATGCGAAGACGATTGATATATCATGGTTTTGTTCTCTGAGTTAACAAATTGCTGGTTACTGTGTGTACGCCTAAAGGCCAGAATAAAACAGAAAAATAAACAGAATACATTCTGTATTTAATTATTCATTTATAAGTTCATGAATAAAACGTATTAACGCCTCCAGGAGGTTGGAAATAATTAGCAGTAAGCCATGAACCTAGGCTTAGTGCTGGTTGGTAAGGTGCATCTGAAAGTGAATTACAAAAATTGTGCTTATGGCTATCGTTACAAGAAACAGTTAACAACCATTAACAAAACTGGGGTCCTCTTAGACAAAAGAACTAATACTCCTTGCATGCTCCAAATGAGCGTCAACTAGTGTTACTCATTTATGATATGGTTGGATCATTCAAACCTGTAGGACGAAAAAATCGACTTTGATTAACCACTGTGTATTGTCTTACTTCACGCTTGCCTAATCGCTAGTACTGGTACTATAATAACAGTGAAGGTTATGTTATTTTGTATGCAATTACACACCATTGGTACACATACGGAGAGAGAGAGAGAGGAAACGAGGTCAAATGAAAAAAACTACGGACTGAAAAAATGTTTGGAAAAAATCCTCAAGACCATAAAATAATGATAGTCCAGTTAAATATAAATACTGGTTTACAGCTACAAAGAAAACAGACACTATAGAAGATTCTTTCCGGCCAATTCATCAAAATGAAATAGAGTAGAAGGGGGGGAACTTTCTGAATTGTTCTGATTACGACTAGAACCCTTTATCCGGTTATTTCGATTCCTGTAACCGATAGGATGACAATAATAAAATAAAAAAAGGAATAACCCGACAAACAAATTCGTAATACGCTAATGACCTGAATTTTAAATACCTGCGATCCCCATTCGTTATTGAAGAATAATTTGCATCTGTTAACATATTGCTTTTATGGGTTTTACCTTTCAAATGCCTCATACGAACCATATTTGGTAAAATATAATCTTTGGTATTGCTACCAGTATTATTATTTAGATCTGTAGGTGTGGTACGATTACCCACTACATTTGTAGATCGCGGGAAAAGCAAACCTAATGGGGCTGAGTTAAATCCCATGCACATCATTGAGGGATAACGCAATTCTTCCAGCAGATTACGTAATTCATCTCTCGTTTCCGGCTGTATTTCACCAACATCAAATCCAATTTTAAGCATTTGAAAAGTTAATGAACGTAGTAACAGAACATCCAGATTTTCAGTACGATAAACTACACAGTGACGATTTGTAGTAGCTGAATACGTTGGACGTAATGCCGTACTTTTACCAAATACTGTGTTTGATTTAGACTTTTTACCAACAAATAATGTTGCTGAACGAAAACCAGATGTTATTGTTGTTAACGAACTAGGATTCGCTGATGACGATTGAAAAGCAGTAACCATTTGAACACAGCCAAGCTTTTTGATAGTATACAATGCAGATATAGGAAAACTTCGATTGATCACTTTATTAGACTCTGAAAGATAAGAAAAAAGTGTTAGACAGATCAGAGGAATCATAATTATTACGTACAGTCATTAACGATACCTCAGAAAAATAATGAATACAAAATATTTAATATTGATAAATATTCACATAAGTTCCAGTAGTCCATCATCATGTAAGGTGGTTAGGAGGTACGTGTGTAACCTGTTAGAGTAGCAGTAATTTGGAAGAGAGGTAAAGGTGAAAAAACTAGAATACTTATGGAAGTAGATACATAGAAAAGGATCAAAGAAGAGCACATCTCTGAACATTTCTGAACATATTTCTTGAAAAATGAGTTTGAAAGGAAGTAAAGTATTCACAAGTGCAATTCCTAGATATTGAGTCGATAGAGAAAACTATGTGGTTAACACAAAGGTGTTTAAAATAATTACCAATAAGAGAACACCACTTTAACTTCACTTTGCCAAGACCGTGATTATCAAGCGTTTTCGACCTGACTTTTATATACAGAAAAGAAGTGTGGTAAACCTGTCGTTGCTATGACAAGACGGGTATATAATTTCAAAGTTGGTCAATTATATCATCTTTCATTTAAAATAAAAAATTCCATTGGTGTTAACCCGTGACTTAAACTTTCATTTTATGTCAACCAGGTGAATTGAATATCATTTATTTGTTAAAACAATTTGTTTTTATTCACTGTCTGTTTATTATCATTTATAACTTCAGAGCATTCTTTTCATACTTTCACCTTGAATATACAAATACAGAATTGGTCTTAACCGTTCTACAGAATATCTTGTTTCTTCAATCTGTTTCTTAAGTCGTTTGAAGCCAAACTTTATTGATTACGGTACGTAAAGCCTTTTTATAATGACATAACTAACGTAGATTAAGGGCGTTTATATATGATGAGAAGCCTTT
Organism: Schistosoma mansoni; assembly: GCF_000237925.1. Classification (NCBI taxonomy): domain Eukaryota; kingdom Metazoa; phylum Platyhelminthes; class Trematoda; order Strigeidida; family Schistosomatidae; genus Schistosoma; species Schistosoma mansoni. Next base: position 1,231,477 of record NC_031498.1, on the reverse strand, counting down.
GAATATACATGAATTCATGTTATTCTGTAAGTTCAGTTGTGTTTTTTTGTTCTTGTTTTATTTACGAAATATTCACATCAATCAACTTATCGGTTATAATAGTGGTTCTTTTAAATATATAACTCGTTTTCTTTATAAGAAAAACTAAACGGAAATAGTCAATCACTTGAATGTTTCAGATGTTCATAATACACATAAATGGAATACGTTAGTCTAATTAGATATAGGGTCAGATGATAAAAGAGTAAGGTTGACAAGCCCATGGTATTGGTAGGTATTTGGTCTCACTTACCCAAAAAAAAACAGACATAAGCTATTGGATGAAACTGTGGCTCAACTTAGACAATATTTACACCATCACTAATCTATGGAAGAAAGAAGTATACACAAATTAACATAGGTTTATTGGTAGAGGGCACAAAAGTGCGAACCCGATTGTATCTACATTGTCTTTTCAATTCATGTTTTCCCTTTTCCCCAGTTACTCTAAGCGACACAAGTATTTACTAAAAGGTTTTTGGAATTTTCCTTTTACCGACAACAATCTCACTGGTAAATTTGTTAGTATTTTTAAAAACAACTTACGAAATGGATCTTTTGGTACACCTGTGAATATTATACGATAATTAGTAATAAATAACGCTCCTTGAGCAGGTAACAATGGTCTAAGCATAAGATCCACATCTAAATCACTTGCATCCAAATTTCCAAGTGAATCTTGTTGTTTAGTACTGCTATTGTCATTACTGTCGTTACCATGACCTCCATTAGAATTCATAATATTACTATTGAATGGATCCAATAGTTGATAATCATTACGTTCATAACGTCCATCTGGCAATAACTGACATGATAAACAATCATAACCACCAATTGGAATGGCAATTTCACCAGGTAGAAGGACTGGATTAGCAATCTCAGGCTAAAAAAAAACAAATACATGTGAAAGAAGTCAGAATCCAATGTCGACTCCTAAGCATACAAATATGATTATGATACAACAGGATTAATAGATTACACTTATATTCCGTGTTTCGCAATCCAGGTGAACTATATTGAGCCTATTCGTTTTTACATTGCATTTTCTTCCTATATGTGATACGACTGTGTAAAAATAAGTATAGAAACGATATTATATCGGTCTAGTGACGATATGATTTTTGAGAATTATTTGATGAAGTATAGTTGGAGAGCCAATAAATCTTCATTACAACAATCTTTCGTGTTCTTACTTTGTATCATGAGAATTCCAATGGTTCCCGTTTTCAAGTTTATGCAGTAGAATCAAGAAATCCCAGTGACTTTTGATTGCCAATTATAGATTGTAAGACTAAGAACTTAAATGAGTAGATGCATGCACAACACCGACAATATACCAGACATAACATATTGTCATATTATTTATGGAATAAACATTTTTTAAAGTTCCTACTAAGTAAAAAATTAGTTTGTGACAATTCAGTAGTCAGGTACTTGTGCACAATAGTTTAGTTAATTGACTAATTCGTCAAAATGTTACTTTGTGTATGTTCATTTACAACATCTCAAATACTAAAAGCCGACTTTGACAACAAATTTCAAAATGAATGAATTTTGAGCAATATTAGAAAATAGGTTGTTGTTTTGTTTTTGTTTCAATTATGACGTTTATTGATGATCCGATAATAGATATGACTGAAAATCTCCAATTCAATATTGTGATATTTTTTTAATTACCTCCAAATGTGAAGTATATCTTTCCAAATTTGTAGTGATTTGTCGAGGAAAAAATTACCCAACTAGTATGGTGTATGCTACTGATGTCAACAAATGTAAGTAGTATGTATCACCAGTCGAAAGTGGAATGTCTGGCGGCAGAAGGTTGAGAAAATTGAAGAGAACGAGAACAGTGAGTGATTGGTGTGGAAACGAAGGAACGATATAGTCTGAGACAATTGATGGATATTTTGTAAGTGAAGTATTTACTATATGGTTCTCAGATTTTACCAAGAAATTCTGTAATATTATAATAAAATACATTCGGTTGTCCCCACTGGTATTCGCATTCACAGCACTAGTATCTTGTCATCACCAGTCATACTAACATAGTCTTCATCTTAACGAATTAAGTTCAAATAAAAACGTGATTCAGCGGAGAGTGATCTTGTGAAAACAACTATCAGCAAATCAATCTTTTATATTATAAATAAGCTTCATGAATAAAATAATGGTATCCTTCATATTCAAATCATCACTTAATTTGAAGCTTAAACAAATCTGTTTATTCCAAAAGCCAAATAATATGAACATGAATTTGAGGACAGAATTTGTGGTTTTAGAAAAAAAATAACCCTACATAACACACAACGCATGCAGAAACGGAAACATGTCCAGAATTTTTGATAAATTCGTTTTTAAAAAAAACTATCCATCAGATTCATTCATTCCATATTGGTAATGATAAAAGTAATCACTAACATTATGAGTAATTGGTACAGAGGCGCGTTCGTGGTTAAAGTGTTCAACTTTCACCTACCATGTCCCTAGTTTGAGCCCCGCCCTAATTTGGTTTGTGCAACTAAATAGTATTGTTATCCCTCGTGTTTAGAGCATGACTTAAACACAAGCACTCGGTGAATTTAGTATGAATAATCAAATTATGAAAAAAAATAAGTAGACTATATGACAAATTTCATACCTTTTTCATATGTGGAATATTTTGTACTTTGGGGTAAATATCTTGTAAATTGATTAAATGACTTTCTATGATGGCTAAAAGTTCAAAGTAAAATAAAGTAAAAAAGTTAGAAATAATGGAAATGATCAGAAATAGAAAACAAAACCTTAATAAATAAATAGACATGTAGATCATAATTAGAAACGATCGTAATGGTCTACACTGGTGATTGAATTTTGATCAGTGCGTTGTATCGATGAAGCCATTGTACCACAAGGTTTTACAGAATAAATGTATTATGGCTAACAATGGAATATAGAAACACACTTCATCTCATTCGGGACTCGTCAACTGGATGCAGCCGCATCTCAGTGTTGGAGTTTTCATACTAGGATTCAAACCCGAAAACATTCGCCTCAAACTACCAACGCGTCAACCACTGAGCTATTGGAGTTCAGATAACCACTAACTTTTGTTCAGTGGGTTTACTATTTATATCATTATTAAAAAGGATCTGAATTATTCGGTTGTTTATATTATTGACTGAGGAAGAAAAATACATCTAGCTGACGAATTATAACCATGACAAAAAGCGTTTCCTTCGTTCTATTGTTAACCACAAATTCATCTATTCTACAAATATTATAATGCCCAGAAGATTTTGTGAAGACTGATTTAATTTTTCGGTTACATATTGGACGCAAACACACTTGTCCTGATGGTTAAAAGCTCGCCACAAGACCTGAAAGTCTTGGTTTCGACTCCTCGTGGGATTGTGGATACACACTATTAATGAACTACATACTATAATAAAATATCTGTTCAGTATTTCCTGGTCTTCACTTACGTCCCAAATGGAACGAACTTATGAAGGATATAACTTACAAATATAAAACGATTAGACTGATATGATTTGATGTTACACTTTGCGTACATGTATTCAGGTTTACAGACATTGCAGTAAAACATACGGGTAAATTTATCAATAAAGTAAACATTATGTTGTATGATGACGCATTTCACCATTACATACATGACTACTGAATTCAAGATTACATAATTCAATTGGCAAGAATATATTACGACTTGGTTATAATAAATGTAGGTATATTAAATTTGAAAGTTATCAGATATACGAAAAATGACATAGACTAGTTTATTATTCGTATATATATATATATATATATATATATATATATAGTTGTCAAAGAAACTGTTTTTCAAATGTAGAAAAGTAAACAAGGGACACATCACTGATCATTTGTATTAGTTAATGTCCAAAAAAGGATCAAAATATTCCGAAAATCATAATCATACTGAATACAGAAAAAGTTTGATTTTTACGACAAAAAATGAGTCGTTTTGAGAGATCCATTTGTTTCATAGCCATAAAAATAAATTTCAAACTTAGTCCTTCATTATTCGTTGATTTATGTGATCGCGTGGATAACGACAAAGTAGCCTACACTTACCTACATGATGCAGTCTAACAGTTGATGATTTCAAAAACTGATGCCCAGTCTTGTTATGACCATTCCTATTAACCCACATCTACACTATTGCACATCACCTGTAGAGGTAGACGACGGGTTGTGCATACGTATAAATGTTCCAACCACTTCAGTCAATAAAAACTAATTACCGCATCAACTGATTCGCAATCTTTACTTGGTAATCTAAGTCAAACCTCTACATTGACTACTAGGTTATTTATAACAAACATAAACAATACTTTGATGATATCTGTGACTCAAAACTAGTAACCTATAAATATTCTCTGTTTTTCTAAATGTTACGTATGACAGCCATAGAGTTGTTAGAAGAGCGAAATCCTATACAGTATACTCATTTTTTAGTTGACAGATTGGCATATTTCGCTTACAGTTACAGGTAACGTAATTTGACGATGATTTATCAGTAATCCAATACAGTCAATCTAATAGTTATAACAATGACTGACCTGAATATTATTACACATAAACCAATAATAGATTCTATACATATTTTATTGAGCCAAACATACCCTGGGTAATATAATAGATCATGATGAATAAATGTCGATATCATGGTATATACATATAAATTAAATATATACACTCGTTAAAATAAAAGGTAACAAAAAAGGTAATAGCAGAATGTCAGTTAGATATTCATGAGTGTAAACATACTACATATAAACCTATATATACACACACACACATTGAGTATATTTTTGTCTATTTGTGTAGAGTCAAGAAAAAAAAACGGTGACAATTAAACTGTGATTGTCACATGACATTACAATATAAAAAAGTATTCATTACACACTTATAAAAATAATTAATCAAGAATCTCTATGTAGAAAATGTAACAGATATAGAGTAGTGACTAATATGCATTCGTGGGTATATATGTATGTATGTGTATGTGTGTTTGTGCACGCATGTGTGCGTATGCTAAATTATGACTATTAAATGTAAAAAAAAAACAATATTTTAATAGTATAATATTGATTAATGTCGTCAACCTTGCTATACTTAACATTCTGTAATTTTACACTTTGATGATGGTTCATCAAACAGAACGTTAAATAAGAATTACACGAATGAAAGAACCCTCGAGTCCCTCACGCGGGATCGTGGATGCGCATTGATGAGGAGTTCCCATGCTAGGACGAAACGGCCGCCCAGTGCTTCTAGGTTTTTAATGATGGTTTAGTTTACATCGACTCGTGAATTCAACTATTAAAATCATTAAAATCTCCACAAAGCCACATTCTAAGAATAAAGGAATCATATGTTCCAGAGGTTGATGAGAGGACAATTAACGAAACCGATAAGTAAAAAATATAACCAGTGCAGATTAAAAATACAGTGTTAATTAAGATAAGATCCAATTGTAGGAGTATTCTTTTAAAACGTTGAATAATAATCGCAATTCAATCTTATGTAAAAAAAAAAGGTAGTTGGAAGTAGGTGCCAAGAGACTGTGAAAATCACAATGTTAACATCTAGGACTGTGTGACGAGTTGTAGTCCCACAGGTAGTAAGTGGGATAGGTTTCCTTAAGATTTCGGACGCACCTTGTTGACGAATGTCGTGAAGCATGAAATCATAGTCAAGGTATTCTATTGGTTACCCTACAACCACCACATAACATAAAAAACACGGATCACGAGAAGTTGAATCTCGTTGACTGAAGACTATGAGACGTAAATCAACTGGAAAAGCCTAGGAAGGACTAGCTTCAACGAGTCAGGGAGTTCTGGGCCGCAAGAGGTATCATTGTAAGGAGTGGATCTCCATTGAAACCGTGGGCAGGATTCAAGAAAGGAAGAACAAAAAAACAGCAGTTAACAACAGTAAAAAAAAACAGAGGAAGTTAAGGCACAAACTGAATACACTGAAGCAAAAAAGTAAGTGAAGCGGAGCATTGGAGCTGACGAGCAGAAAAACGTGGGAGACCTAGCAACGACAGTGGAAAAAGTCGAAAGAGAAGGAAATATGAAACAACAACGAAACTGGAAGAGAAATATAGTGAACCAGAGAGACTAGTCAAGGATGAATAAGTCAATCACTGAGATTCAAGAACAGAGGAACAAACGGGTAGAACGATTTAAAGAACTCTGAATTAGACCAGCCCCATTGAATCCACCAAACATAGAAGCAGCACATACAGACCTTCCTATAGATGTCACTCCACCAACAATCGAAGAAATCAGGATGGTTATCAAAAAAGTCAAGAGTGGGAAAGCAGCAGGACAGACCAAATCGCGACACTATGGATGATTGTTGAGCAATCAGTTGAATGAAAATTGTCATTATACATCAACGTCCTTGACTATGAGGAAGCATTTGATGGAGACGTTCTGGAAGATGTGGAATCTTTCATGTACACCGGAAGCATCATCGATGAACAAGGAGAATCTGATGTAGACATAGAGATGGGAATTGGTAAAATAAGGGTCGCATTCCCACAGTTGAAGAACATATGGAATTCGAAAACAACTGTCAATCAACATCAAAGTCAGAATCTTCAATACAAACGTCAAGACAGTCTTAATGTACGGAGTTGAAACTTGGAGAACTACTAAAACCATCATCGAAAAGGTACTAGTATTTATAAACAATTGTCTAGCAAGATATTCAAAGACCATTCGCTTGATATCATCAGAAACGACCTACTTTGAGATAGGAAAAGCCAACTCCCGGCGAAGAGGAAACTAGGAAAAGATGCTGAAGATGAACAAAACACGGATTGCGGAACTCACCGAACTGCATCAAGAAGCAAGTCCTAACTTGGAATCCTCAAGGCAAAAAGAAGAGAGGCAGAAGAAAAAAAACATATTGTGTCTGGAATAGGAGACAGACATCAAAAGAATGAAAAGCACTTCGCAACGACTAGAAAAGAAAGTCCAAGACGAAATTGGGTGGAGAAACCTGGTCTCTGACCTATGCCTCTCCATAAATGATAACAAGATTAACTAACTAACTAGTATAAAATTCAGTCTGGGTACTTACACAGAGTTCAAATTGAGAAAATAAATTCTTTTTGAGATGTCACATCGACAAATATATTAATCTATTTAAGATAAGGGATGCTCCAAAAAGCCTTAGCCTTAGACAAGAGAAAGAAAGACTTTAAATAGTGTTACTACCAAACATCTCTTGAATAGCGTTCCTAACAACTATTTATTAAACATCATGATGATATAAAATAAGAAATTATTAATTCATTAATCACAGATCAATGAAACTTAAACTAATTTGAATATATCAACTCATCAAACAGTAGAAATAAAAGAAATATACACTGAAAATCTATAGTGTTATGTATATCACTTATTCTGTAGTGAAGTAAAAGTTGAAAAATCATGCGTTTCAAATCTGAAAAAACCACTCAAAGTATAAGTAATATTATTACATAATTAGATGTGAAAGAAATCTATATAAAGTAATTATATACATAATTAACTAAAGACAAACAATCATACTCTATATGATCGAAAACTGTAAACAATGATATCATCATACATTGAGTACAACACGTGATGAAACCATTCACACATCGTTTGTGAGAAGGTAATAATAATAATAATTATGGTGATACTATTTAATTAATAATTTCATTACCTTTAATTTTCCCTTCAACTTCAGTAATTCGTTTACGTATGAGATTATTTTCTTCGCCAACAATTTTTACAAATTTTAATAACCAATTTTCTAATACAGTGATATGATTTAACAATTTGATTTGATTTGATTTATCAACATTTTGACCACTGTAACGACTGTTGTGAATAGGGGGGAAGAAAAGAAGCAAATAAATAAGCAAATAAAATGATGTATATATAGAGAGAATACTATTGTGTTATATGAGACGATATGGAGAAATATCCGATCTATCAGCCGGCAAGTCATGAACAAGGTGATCTCGAGTGATATTGAGTGTATGTGAATGAATGTCACTTCCAGGTTGCATATACTGTAGAAAGATACATATTCATGAAGTGACTGAAAGGCGAACCCGATAAGAAGTGATTCTGGAGAGCTGAGAGTGTGACTGCACTACATAAGAGACAACTGATTAAGGTCATTTGTACACCGTCTTGTCTTGATGTGTTATTTATGCATATTTCAGGCCTTGCCACATGCAACAGAAATCCGTATGGTAAGGTGAGGTGTGTTCTGTGTCCGATTTCGATACCGATACGCAATTTTTCTATATACGAATCCAATAGGTTACTCAAGTGAAAAAACGGAGTGAGAAAGATGTTTATGGAGTAAACTGAATCGGCATGTGTGTAGTCTCGCGTACATATATATGTCCTCTAGAATATCTAGCCATCAAAGGTGTGAGTCTTATTCTTTAGAAATTCAAGTTATTTCTTGGTTAATTACATGCACTTTCCATATAAGCAATTTCTACTGACCTACTACATCGGTATACTATTCTTCGGGTCAACATTTTTCAATTTCTTCGTTTTTTTGCACCAATGATAATAATACTGAACTGTTAATTAACAAATAAAAAGTAGTTATTTGTATCATCTGATACAATTCTATAAATAGATAAGTGATTTAACTAACCACCAAACAAGTTATTTTTCAGAATGAGACTCGATCCGTACAGGATCACTATATGGCAATCTGATCAACTACAGTCCTGAATATCGACAACGAAGTATTACGAATACTTACTAACACGACAACCAGACGCTAAATTTTATGCTACGTGAAAATAAACAACTAGACTTTTAGCTAAAACAATGAGAAAATCCTAAATTGGTTTAGAAATAAAAGCTCAATGTCCAAATTACAAACTTAAAAATGAATGATAGAAGAATTTAAGTTGATTTTCATTGACCAAACTATATTTTATTTGGCTCCAAAAATTGTACAGCCAATGTCTTTGATTTATACAATTAACCCAACACGAATGTGAGATAATAGTTGATGCAGCTTGTAAACTACTGAAGATAGAAGTTTCTTGTATGGCATCCCTAACCATATCTATCTCTTAGCACAACCAATCAGTAAACAATCTGATTTACATACAGAGTATATTTATTCGGTAAAATGATTGTTAATAATATGTGAGCAATTATAAGAGAGTTATACCAAAATGAACAATATTCATAGGATGGTCGATCACATCTTCGACATTATATACTTTCAAGGGGCGTAAACTTGGATGAAAATATCGTCCTCAGATGTCTTAATTCATGAAATAACCAGACAAAGGTGAGAGGTCGCATTGTGTGGAAAATTTAGCCATATAGACGAAGTATTGAATTACAACAAAGAGAAGTCAATAGCAAATTAAAAAGCAAATTCGTGTGCAAAAACAACCTAGAGCTGCCCAAAAACTTCTCACTCCAGTAATCTCAAGTCACAAACAAAAAGTTGAGGAAACGTATCTTAACGTTCATTTTCCTTGAAAATGAATAGTACAACTTCCCACCACCACGACTTCCAAAGAAGATCCGTGGTTCGAATCCCGTGTGAGAAATCGTGAGTGCGCACTACTGAGGAGTACCATATTAAGACAAAACGGTTATCTAATGTTTCCAGGTTCCCAATGGTCTAGTGTTGATGGGGTCATGATGTTAATTAAATCTAAAATCGACTACAAAATAAATTAAACTAACTGCAAAGACCACTACATTAGAAAAAGTTAACACTCGTTTCACCTACAAATAAATACAGATTAGCAGTTAAGTGACATAAAATTCCGTCACTTATATCAATCCAAGTGGACATCTACGGACATAAATTTTGCCGCGGAAAAAAATCACAATTCTAGATTAAATAAAATCTAAGAGTATTAAGGTCTGAAGATTGTAATTGATAGACAGAACTGACTGATCAATAAATGAGAAAAAGGTCAACCGATAATATAAAAAACTAATAAAACAGTCGATTGAAGCGTAAAACTACACAGAGAATAATGAAACTTGATTAAAAAAATCATTAGCAAAGTCCCATCAGAGTGAACCAATTAATTACACACGGTTAAGAAACAAAACTTTTAAAGATCACTTCCATTCGAAATATTGAAGATGTTTTACTGAATGAAAATAAAAGCATAACAAGCAACTAAACCATGCAGTACAAAGAACAAAGTACTAGCAAGACCATTCACCTGAAATATGAACATAACCATCATCATTGCAAATCAGACTTGCTCTCAAATCCAATCATTAATCCTAAAGAACTGCCGAATCATTTTGAAAAATAGAAATTCAATAAAATCTTTAGAATTAAGTACCAAGATGTAAACTAATACGAGTAACACATCATAAACACACAATACAGGGCACAGATTTTTCAATTAATGGCTTCTACGACTGGTTGTTTAAAGAGTATTGATCGACGTAATGTTAGTTTAGTCCTCTACTGTTGATCGGATTCTAACAAACAGGTTGGAATGCGATCAAAATTCTCAGTGACTTGACACTGGGTAAAGTTTCTTTTCATGTTAGGTGGTTAGAGGTAGTTGATAGGAATTCCTAGATCCAAGTTTTATCTTAGTCGAAATTCTTTAACAAGGATTATCCGCAACCCTTGGGGAAATTAATGCTTCTGATGAGATTCCAACCTATATTAACCAGTTACATTGTCTAAGAAGTTACCATTAAACAATGAAAACCACAACTGATCTGCTGTAAGACTAAAATATTTGCAGCTTACTGATCAGTGAATGGTGACAAGCGTCATATTAGTTAAGATATTTAGTATTGATCAAATTTCGTCAATGAAGACTGCAAATACGCCTTGCTGGCGATTGTCAACTAGCACATAATCTAGGTTCACGATTTTCCTGAAGATATGCTGAACTTTTGTCCACCATTTTTTACTGAATCCCAGAATCCTCTTTTAAGACTTTTATTCTCTCTATACATATTTTTTACTAGTAGTGACATCTTCATTAGTCTGAGAATTATCATAATTTCATTTCGCTGTGTTTATGTAATGTAGTAACCTAAACCGACCAATATACATATACACCAGATTCTAGATTGCAAATGACTGACTGATAAACTTCTAACTACGGAACAATGTGATTTTTCTATCCAAACTAAAAACTTTCATACCTGAATAATTTTCATGAGTGAATCTTTTAAACGATACATAAACACTGTTCACTGGTCAGAAATTGTTCACGTATTGGCATTTTATTCATAGTTACACAAAAAGCTAACAATGAGGAAATATTTGTAAACGATTTTAGTCGATAGACGATAATAGTGTATACACAAACGCACACTGTCAAAAAAACGAATCTTATTCGATGATAACGTTGTATTTTTAAAAGATTCCCAGGTACATTATTCCCATTAGTACATTATTCATAAACGACAATTCTCTTTTGTAGAATCATCTATGCATAGATCTTTTTATCTCTACTTGTAATACATCGCATCAGATGATACTCATAAAAAAGGAGTTACCAATAAAATCCTGACAGAAATTGGTTACCCGTAAAGATTTTCTTATTTAAAAAAAATGAGTAGTATATGTAACCAGGTAAAAAGCAGTTAGTGACATAGAACATTCGTAAGAAAACTTTTTTTTCTAATAACTACAATTTTCAAAGAATGTTCTATAAATCAGACAATTGGAAAGTAAATCGTTCTAATATTGATAAGATAAACTATACTTTCACATACAACACACAATCATCTATTTATTTGTTCAAATAATCAACCCTATTCAATAACAACAAATAATACTATTAAAAGTGAAACAAGAAAAATTGAAGTTTTCAGTTCATTACCAATTCGGTATTTGTGTGTTTCAGTCAACAACAACAAAACAAACTTGATCATTTTTTTGCTAAACTTTCAATTTTTTATTGTTGTTGTTGACAAATCTAGTGATCTAATACTGAGGACAATAGACAAAAATATCGGTTGAAAAGTTTCGGCTATTTCTAAGGTTAAAAAAAGAATAATCAATTAATTATGCGATTTATGTAAATGACATGAACAATGCGAATTCATCATTTTATAGATACTTGAATATTTTTGATCTTTAGAGTGAAATAATAATAATAATAATGATCCAGTGTTTTCAGGTTTTTCATTGTGTTCTAGCTTAAATCGACTCATGTATTCAACTATTAAATTACTACAATCTCTACAAACCCCCATTCCGATAATAATCGTCATGTGATCACTAGTGACTAGATTCAAGATGTATTTCTGCGAATCCTAGTGAGAAGCCGTGATCAGTGGATTTCAACCGTTTCTGTTGTAAGGCAGTTACTGACTGAAGACAATGGTGGACAGTCGTGCAGTTTTGTGGATTAGTTGAAGTTAGACATTAACACTGTTGGATGACGGTTCAGTGGTCTAAAGGTTAAGCGTTGGTGTACGAGACCGAAGGTGCTAGGTGTGAATCCCACGTATCGGACGATGGACGCGTACTGATAAGGAGTTCCATACTGTGACGAAACAGCCGTCTAGTGCTTCCAGGATTCCTATAGTGGTATAGCTTAAATCGACTCATGAATTCAACCATTAACTTCTTACAATCTCCGCAAACCTCAATTCTGATGATAATAATAATAATAATACGTTTCACCTTAGAAATGTGCATAACTAGAAAAGTAATCAAAAATTCTACACTTTTTCTGACCGAATGTATCTGGTAGTTCACTATGTGTAATTTGCAAAAAGAGAAAACATGACATAAAAGATTATCTGAATGATGTTATCATACAGTTGAACAATCCGATTTTCCGCTACTATAGTGATTGTTCGAAAGCAAAATGAAAATGTTGAACACTTGTCTGAAAATTGTTTCAATGATTTTAATAATATCCTAGAAAACCGTATTTAACCACTACAGCTAGTACATAGAGATTTATTTGTGGGATTTGATGGGACAAAATATATTGTCGAAATTTATTTTAAAGACGTATATTTCAAAGAAAGCAACTTAATTCCCACAATATTATCGATCTAATCATTACGCACGGGGATTTTGACTGATACATACATCTATCTCTTCATACTAAGCAAACATCAGATCTTAATCAAATTTGTGGGAAAAAAACCTGAAGAACTCATAAATGTATGTAATAAATATGTTCAACTGTCAAAATGGGTTTCAAAGACTGAAATGCATATACGCAGGTCGCCGCTGACTGGAAAAATAATCACGTATTCAAGCCAATGTTGCCCAACTGTTCCGTGGTAGTCATTTTCAGTAATGTGCTTTAAATAAACACTAGAATGCAAGGACATAAAGCTGAAGAGTCCCAAATAGGATGAAATACGTATCCTAGTTCCTACTAGTAGTCCCAAATCCATTTATTCTGATAAGGCATCGCATGACAGTTTATATAGTGAACAGTTTCTGAACAAAAATTTCAGTTTAAAAACGCTAATGACTTGATCATAATCATATATTTTTTACAAAATGACGATGTATAACTTTTAACAGCATTAGTACATACATTGTTTCCAACAGGAGACGATCAGTTAGTATAAAAGGTGAACAGATAAATTAGAGTTATTTTCGTTAGAAACATGAAAATACATATGGTGCATGATAATTTACTTCAGTTTAGTTCCCCTCATTATTTCATAAATAGATAAAATTAGTCAATAAACAGTTTGACATAATATCAAACATTACTACTCACCCATAAGATCCTTCTGAATTTGATTGATTGTTGGAATAATTGTCTGCCAAATATCGACTAGTGTTTTTAACATATCCTTCAGTTTGTGAAATAGTTTTGAGTGCATGATTAATTTGACTAGTTACTGGTAGATTATTTAATGAATTAGTACTGCCAGTATATTGTTTTCGATAATTATGATCATTGGTGTTATTATTTTTATTATTGTTATTATAATTATCATTATCGGATATTATTACGTCAGGTATTTTTGCAACCATACCATTTATACCAGTAGCATTAACATTTAATCCGTCATTATTATCATTATTCTGAGTGTCTTCACCGTATATATCAGCCACCGCTGCACCAATATGAACTGGTATACGAAAATTAATAATTAAATTAACAAAGTGTATAATTTGAGAATAGACAGTACTTTCTTCACGTGTTTCTAATAGTTGTTGTACTTCTCTTGGACGCATATGACCAATTCGCATTTCTTCCGCAGCGATTTCTAATGCCGACATATTTGATGTGTAGCTTTGTTGTGGAATTGTAATCTTATTGATATGTGAGAAAGAGAAAAATATATATACATCTTTTACAACAGACATTTTAACATCTGAGACAATTAGAATTAGCTATTAAATTGAGCTAGCCTCCTGCCTACACTAGAAAACAGAACTGAACATGGAATCACAGATAACTTAATGATAATTGTTTGATGAAATTAGCAGTCATTGATTAAGGTTACAGCAGTTTCGAATTCAGTATCTACTAATTATCGATCTAGACAAATTGATGAATTCACTACACTTTATGTATAGTTTAGCGCTTTAAAAAAAATTAAAGATAGAGACATGTGAAGCTTTTCTCTTTGTAGATTCTATCTCAGTCAGTCGAAAAGTAGGACCTGATATGCATGTACATCAGCTCAAGTTTCCATACCCTATCAGCACAGCGAGATGAAGTTGTCATGTCAAATCAATGAACAGTAGAAGTGGTAACAGCATGAATGGTGATAGAAAAGATTAGGGTTCGCAGATACGATTTACGTGTGCAACCAAGTCTCATTGCATGTAGAAACGTTACTATAGGAAGACCCCTAAGAGTTTAGCTTAAAAACATAAATCTTAAGAAATGGATTAAAGGATTAGTTAAGCAAACATATTTAAATATATTTGTCCTGAAGTATCATCTGGCATCTGTAACCAATTTGATGCTAAAGGTCAAGCAAGACCATCGGATCTCAAAAGTCTTTATCGAATACATAGATACTCAGAAAATCATTCTGCCAGTTTGAGAACGGAGGAAACTTAAACATGGACTGGAGAACAGTTGGCGAAGTAACCATTAATATTACGAAAGTAGTAACGAAAGCAAGAAATAGAGAAAGCTATGATGATAAGTAAACCCTAAGAGCTGGAAGCTATTCCATCTAAATGGTTCCGGTCATCTGACTCCATGAAAAAGGATAATAATCACGTTGTGATAGGAATAAGCTTATTTATCTACATTAACAACAATAATTAAATGAATAAATAGAGATCAGGAATCAAATATTCGATGGAACCGGAAACTTTATAGGCCTGGATGTAGATTTATTGTCGGATTATCCAACATTCGTTAGGTCGTCAAACACAAACATGCAAAGCAACATTTGATCGAAGTCAAATTTCATAACCTGAACGCAACAACTCGATCGACCAAGAGGTTCAAGGGTGGTGCTTGTCATTGAAAATGGGAACCGATAAAAAAACACATAAAGCCGCCTCTGAAGGTTCGTCAGTTCAACAATAAGAATTAAGTCAGATATCAGGACAAACTACCATTTGAATTAAATGCAAAAAATGGCATTCGTCAGAGCTGTTTTCTTTTCAGTAATTAACCTTCTATAGTAAAATTCATTTATCAACCCAAATTAAATAGATGAAAGAGATCTGCCGAGTGAAGACGCTGAATAATTCTAATCTTTCAAACATTGTAATAAACAATCCAAGGTTAGTGATCCTATTTATTTGAGTTTAAATATAAAACGTTGTCTCACCATTAGTCTGTCCCATGACATGATAATAGGGAGTAAGGTGGTTGAAAACATTGATCACTTCATCTTTGTACTTAAGTTTTCATCAACCATGGATGTTTAGTCGCTGATGACATCTTTAGACACATACAAAAATAATCCCCATTGGTTCAGGTGAAATATTTATCAAGAAGCAACTGATTAATTGTACTGCAAGTTATCGTTTAGTAAATAAGTAATTTATAAAGACAAATACCAAGGTATGAAATAATAACCAGACTTACATTCGATTTCTGATTATTATTATTATTATTCTTTCGTCCAACAATTATTACAGATGATTTATCATTTTTTTCAGGTGAATTAATAGACTGTTTTGTACTACTATCAGATGGTGACGATGACGACGACCATGCATGTCCATTGGACAAATTCATTGTATGCGGGTGTTGATGTTGATTACCTTGTTGGTATTTATGAGATTTTTGTTCTTCTTCACAAAAATCAATATATAACAAACGAATTTGATTGTTAACTTGTTCATTAAAAAGACTCTCCCAAAATGGCATATTACGCCAGATTTCATGACGTTGAATTTGATGACTCATATTAGCATAATAACGAACATCTCCTAATTCCTTCAGATTTAATTCATTAACAAATATATAATTATATTACGGATAGTTAGTGAATAACAAAAACGGTCATTCAGAGATGTTCAAATGACCCTTAGAAAATTCAATTACTAACTAAGGTCAAAAGAGGATTATACATTAGTATGAGGAAATAGGATTAGGATTCAATGTTACAAAACACGGTTAATAATAAGAGTTAAGGTTTTTATCATTGTTATATCTAGAGCTTTGATTCTTGCTATGCCGCGTACTACCAGACTACTTGAACGATCGGACCCGCAACGTCGCAAGAGAGAAGACAGAAGACTAGAAGGTAGGAATTTTATTCCCCAAAACTGCCAAATATAGTGCAAAAATCTCATGTATTTATAGTTTTCTGGCTGAAAGTAAATCATCATTTCGGGCAGCCAATAGACACCTAGGGGTCCTTCTTATTCACCCAATAGGGAAGCTAAACGTCGGCATTCTAGAATGTTCCCCTAGTGGTGATTGGATGGAATGTCTTCGGCTCTTTCTGGGCTTCTTTAGGCTTCCTTGAGTTTGCCAACGGACCATCCTTACAATCATCAACTGACACCAGCTATAATGCCAAAATTTTATTTGACCACATACATGATTGAATTTTGCGCTTAAATCAAAAATTTACCATCTTAAATCTCATTGGTTTCATCCATAAATTATAGTCTTATCACTGAGACAAAATATTTTTTTGAAAAATATAGTAAAATTGTCAAATGTATCTAAAATTTGAATTAACTATAGTAGTTGATAAGTTTGATAATGGGAAACTCATAATAGACCTTACTGATTTCACGCTACATATAAATCAAAATGATAATCATTAGATAATTGAAGTTGAAAAGGATGGTTAGTGTACAAAATGAATGACATTGTCAAATAGAAAGTAATTGATTAAGTATTAAATTCACTTAAAAGGTCAATGACAAACATAAATGGTGAACTGATTGAAACTAGTGTCCAACTACACTCGAAATCCAGATAGTTATTAAAACTTTATAAAAAGGTTTTTAGAGACTGACCAGTTGCAGTCCTAAACATCAATGGTAAGATTCAAACAAACAATACTAAGTGAATTTAAACTTCACCCCATTGCACAAGCAGGTGGCTATCAGAACACAGTGGCGTTTGAAGCGAAAGGTACTGGGTTCGAGTCCCAGAGTGAACATCAACTCTGAGATGCAGGTACATCCAGCTGACGAGTCCCAAATAGGGCGAAACGCGCGTCGTGGATTGCACTGCTAGCCATCTCTGCTTAGAATGCTTGCGAATTAAGGCTATATCGAGGCAATCCGCTTATTATGCACATGTGCCAATTAGAGACCGACCAGTTGCAGTCCCAACAACATCAATGGGAAGATTTAAACAAACAATACTAAGTGAAAAAGGTTTTTGGTTTCGAAAGTTTACCATTTCTTGTAGAAGAAATTTGAGGAATAATCTAGAGTTTGTCATTACTATTAATTGATTGTGAATAAAAGACCATAGATATTACAAATATTCATTAGTCATAAGAAATTATCGCTCTAACATTTAATGTAGCATTTTTACCTAGATAAAAACATTTACTCTTCGAATTTGATTGGAAATTATTTGATACTTTCTAGTATATATTATTATATCATTTGCTTAAATTTATTTTCGGGAACAACTTATTACGTTTTCGACTTGATAACAGTATATAACTAGCAGTACTCGAACGTGTAGAACCCCACAATCGCAAATAAGCCGATGGAAGAAGCAGGGGAAATAATTATTGGGTAAGAATCAAAAGTAGACGGAAAAACATGGGTATTTATAGTTATTAGTATTAGTTATAACATCATTATAATTCAGCCAATCCACAAGGAGGCAAGTTATGCTATCGCCTAATCGTAGCATGCCACGTTAATGTTCTAGAAGGTTCTACCAAGTTCCAATCAGATAGAATCTCTTCGGCTCTTTTAGAGCCTCTGGAGGCTTCGACGTGCTTTTAGAAGCCAGCCAACATAACCGAAGCACTGTATTATGAAATGTATTGAAATTTTGTGTGACAACTTCATATATGGAGGAAACTGGCAAAAAAACGGTTAACCAAGGCACTCATCAGCAGGATGTAATATGTAGTTTTGGGAGGATTAATAATCCCTTGTGGATTCAAACCAGATTCAACTAGTTTTACAATTTGAAACATTAATACTAAGCTATTCAGATTGCGAGTGATCACCTGTAAGATAGAGATATTTAGATTGATTGATCGCTGAGTAGTGGCCAATGTCATATTTGTATATTCATTAGCACTGGTTGAATCTTATAGACCAAGTTGCAGCCATTTAACATCTGGACATAAACTAGTGGGTATATTGTAACTTAATCGAGCGTGTCATTGGCCACTAGTACTCAGTGATCAACATGATTTTCAAATTTATTTCACACATTTATTGATAATAATATCCATAGAGATTGCATACGCCCAAATGTTAACTGATTAGCTTATTCACTCGTTAGACAACTCAGTTTTGGAACTAGTGTACGCTATTGTTTCAAACCTCAGCCGATATCATGATTGTTAAAGAAAAAGAGACAATGCATGGTGAATTTTCTAATCTAAACAGACTGTTTAAACACGTTTTTCACAGTAAAAGTCCAAGTATAACGACTTGTGAAGTATTTTATATTATCAGATATGTAATAAGTGATTACATCCTCAATTTATTGCGTTCATCGATCAGTTTTGTTGGATTGGTGAAATACTATGATCTAAATCAACTGACTACGATAGAGTACAGTACCTAAGAAAAATACAATAAAATAAAGATAACGTTCTTATACCATTGCCATATATTTGCCACAAGACTGGATAAACCGAAATTACAAGGAATTCTGACAAATGCATAGATGCAAACACACTTACTGTACAAAGTCTAGTACTTATATCCATAATAATTGGCGTAATTCCACTGTCTTTTGATTGTGTCTCCTGTCTTAATGCTTCATCTAATAGGTCAACAATCAATTCAAATTGTTCCCATGTTAAAACAGCTCGCCTCTCATAAGTACTTCTATTGATTGTCATATTACCAAAGAAGTTGTTGATAGCTACGGTTGGAGATACTGATGTTTCCGGGATTATATATGAACGTAATTCATCAACGAATAAGCGTCTCATCGGTCTAGATTTTAAATCTTGACGAATTGTATTTCGTCTCTACAAAATAAATAATGAAAATCAAAAAATTACCCAAATATTTGTAGAGTAATAAAAAAATGAGAGTACCAAACGTTGGAAATACCATGGTGGACTATACTGTAGATAACGATATTCATGGCATATAATATTGACGATCATTATGTTAGGTGGTAGTAAATGCCGGACTCAAGTTCCGAGCTAGTTAGTACTTGTCAGAAAGGTGCACCTACAAGTGCGAGGGACCTAATTTTCCCTGACGGATTCGAGCACGCATCACTCAACTACACAATCTGAGAAGTTGCTACTAAACTGTTCAGCTGGTAAACGACTACATGTACGTGTAAGACACTCACAACTAACTGATCACTAAAAATTAATTGGCCATTGTCAAGATGGGGTTAAGTTACTGATCCTCAGTCATAGAAATTCAACGAAATAGTAAGTCATAATGGGCCAGATGAAATGTAACAACATATCATATACAATAAAAAAACTTTAAGTCACTTTGATTGTTACAGGTTATCTAAATGAGCAATAACGAAGTGAGGTTTGTAAATTAAGCTGAATAGAGCTTTAAATTGTAGTTAAAGAAACTTCTTACATAGAGACCATAATATAATAATTGATGATGCAAAACTTCATGTTGATAGTTGTATACAGAGAATAAAATTAACCATTTTTATACATGTTAACCCATAGATGTTACAACAACTAGAGAAAGAAGTATAATGTTTTTAACAATAGCAAAACTTTTACTCCATTTCACGTGATAAACAACGTCAATCATCTACTGTGAACTTAGTGATTTCATTAAAAAGATGTAGATAAATATTTGTTATGGAGAGGAAGAATAAATGCATGCTTTGTCGGTTGCAGTGTAGATAAGCTTTAAGCTTAAATTACAATATTTGTAAGAAAGCAGATACAGTGGGCTAATGAAAACAGCAAAAATGAAAAAGCCTAGTAGTGACGATCAATGACCAGGAAATGGTTTCATTTTCCAAGGAGTATATATATATATATATATATTTCATTCGATTTGGTTTGGTCTAATAAACTTCCTTCTTCACTCTTATTCTTCTCACTCAGTACCTGGACGAAAGCTTAAGTATAGGAAGTTTGTGTATCAGTAACAGTCCCGGACAACGTGCATGATAAGAACAGCAATTAACAGCTTTATATCTTTAACTTCAAATACTCTGGATCAGTTTGATCCTAAAAATGATTTTTTTTGTTTAGTATAACTAACTTAGTACAATTTCTGAATTTAGTAATTACATGAATGAACTTGGATATTCTTTCAGTCCCGTCTTATTAAATAAACAACAAGTAGAAACCATGTGAATAAAGGGCCAAGCATCTCAGAAATAAATATAATAAAACCGAAACGATAGAAATGGATGCATGTGGTTTTCAGTATTAAATAGTGAGATATCATCTTATTGTAATGGAACGAATACTGGGAATAATGTTGTAAACTTTGGAACTATTTTACGGACTGTTCTTGTTTACATTCTGATTGTACGATTATTAGATAATTAGGTTATTATATTCCTGTATTCTTTACATTGTGAGTGTCCATTTAAATTATTGACTATTGTTATACGTTTAATTATTTCTTAATTATTGTTAATTAAATTTATATTGTTTGTTTTATTTTCTATCTCTTACTATGTGATTGTGTATCAAGTATGTCTTCTTATTTGGCGTTTGCTGTGATCTGACGATTCATGTATATAAACTAATAATTATTTAAGATGAATGCACTAGATACTTTTAAATATGGTAACGCAAGCTTGTCTGTGGTGTACTCTATCCAGACTTAAGACTGAGGCAAAGAAGACAGCACTTATATTAGGGGGGGGTCAATAATAGTCAATATGATCTCGCTAGTGGTCAAGGTTACCTGTGCGGTGTACGCTACTTATGTTGGCAGACATAAGTAGTATGTAACATCAATCAGGAGTGGAATGTCTGACAGCAAAAGGTTGAGATGGTCGAACTGAAGAGAACAGGAGTGCAAATAGAAAGAAATTGTAATAACAACAGGAATGAAGAAACGATGAAGGTTGTAAAAAACAAGTGATGGAGAATGCACAAATGAATTATTTCGTTTATGCTTTTCATATTTTACGAAGACATTCTGTAATTTTGCATTATACAACAAAATGGTCTTCCTCACTTGGCTTTTTCGTTCACTACACCTGTGCTAGTCTACGCCCCTTATTGGTCAAATTATGCTATCAGTCTACTAGTGGACTACCATATATGCATTCAAGAGGAATAAACCAGAGTTTAGGTTAGTGAGTTTTTTTTCTCGAGCTATCGATCAACAAACAATGGCAAGCTATTGAGTATCACAACACACATCTTAAAGTCAAAAATACACTTTGACAATTGTCTCCAAGTATTAAAATAGTAGTTTATTACGATTTTTCTGATATTTAGAACTCATACACAATATGAAACTTACATTTTCAAACCATAATTTTAAAAAAAGCATAACAAACCAACAAGAAAAGACTTAATTTACTAATCACTCTCATCAAGCTAACGGTTTGAAGAGAAAATCTATTTTAAAGAGAAACACACAGTCATCACATTACCAATATACCGTTTCTCTAATCAATAATATTAAGCATATCGAATATCAAATGAAGATTCCAAAATACCGATTAAGCGACTCATGTTCACTATTGGACTTTTAAAATCATAAGAAAACTAGCAAAGTAGACGATATAAGAGGTAGATTAGTAGAAAGATAGAGCAATATTACTCAAACAGAGATTATAATGAAGTTCAATGTTCAATGTTCTAATTGTTAGATTATTTAAACGTTAAACTGTCATAAAATTGAAAACATTATTAGAAACCAAAATTAATTAATCTTACTTTTAAAGCTTCTGTAATATGTTGATTGAAAATATCATCAACAAATTCATGAATAACACGATATTTATCAGGAAACATTTCTGCTTTGAATATTTGTCGATCCAATTGTAATCCTTGTGGTACAAAACGTGGTTCCGGTTTATGATATACAACATTCCTTTCATTAAATAAAGCAAAATAGATTTTTTTTTTAGATAAGAAAGTGTAAATAACATTAAAGCGAATTGCTAAATATACAGTTTTTTATCATAATCAATAAAGTTTAAGGTTTTATCCCGCTACTGATATTCAGAAGACACTTCTGTTTGACCTATATCAATAGATTCTCTCGATTAGAGGATTTGTTCACAAGTACTTCTCTTTTTAAAAAAAGATGGACTGTGGTTACCAGTAAAAACATGGGATGTTAGTTTCGTCAGATTTGGGACTCTCAAGGAGAATGTAATTGCATCTCAGAGCTAGAGTTCAACAATGCTATAACACAACCTCTTACTAATTATGATGTAATCATCATATCTATAGAAAAAGCTAGTGGTTATTTAAACTCGGTAACTCAGTAGACAATGTGTTGATATTTTAAACGAAAGGTACTAGATTTGAATCTCAATGTGAACAACAACATCTTCAATAAGACGAAGTATGCATCGTTCATTTCACTCCTAGCTACAATCTATCTACATGTTGTGTTATATTAAGTAGGAATGTTTCAATATAGAACTCAGAATTGTGAATAAAAAACTAAATCATAGGATTGGATGTAAAACACTCTTTACTGATAATTCACCACCTTTAAACAAGATCAAGTAAACAAACAGAAAATGGAAAATATTTTTTTTTTAATGTTTAAAACACATCAGGAAACATTGACTAAATAGATCATTTGATTTTGAATATGACATTATACTATAAATTAACAAAACAGATAGAAAGAAGACATTCTTTTGTTTGTTTGTCTTTCACCATAGATACATATATTTCCTTTTTCAAGTTAACTTTATGTCGTCATGAAAAAAAATAGACTGTATATTGTGAATAATCTGTACAAAATTTTCATACTTATTATTTCTAGTATATACACCGGTTGAAAAAACACACAACATGGATCCTGGAATTTGTAACATTCAATAAAGGATAAATGATAAAATATGAATCTCACAGAAATTATCTTGGACGATATTACTATTATTTATTTAAACACATAAATATTGGTACAAAGGTGCACCAGGTATATATATGCGCCACACAAATCTCATTTAATTTGTGTGAGGGCTATGATACTGTCCAGGTATCCAAAATGAAGCAGGTGGTTTTCTTAAGGGACAATACCCGGAGCCTTTGACCTAAAGATCCGATTCATACACCATTTGTTCCCTCAGGATACTGGAGCCAGCCCATGTGCACCATTGGTTTGGAATCAGGGTTTTCCAACTCCCCTAGGTGGACTTTCCGTGTCCACCAACCCGGTTAAAGCGCCAGACATTCGCTTTTCGTCTTCTCGATTTCGTAAACAACAGTAATGCCACGAGAAGGCAGTAAGTAGGACTTCCCTTGCAGGTGCTATATACGCGTGGCCATGTGAGAGCATTTGGAGAGGGAGAGCGTACTCTCCCTACTCTCGGCCGTACCAGGGCATTTGGGGATGATAAGATTTCAACAAATTAAACATTATACAATCTGATCTAAAAGTCTATAAATACATACTGTGAAAACATTAAATTCAAGAAACAAGTAAGATAAAAAGGTGTATCAAGCAAAGTAAATGTTCAATCTGTGAGAAAGAAGAAAAAACAAATTGATCTAGATTGTAACATATTAACTGATATACCAAATCAATGATTTATATTTTGTTGCTTAAAAACTGCTATCAACATGGGAGGGTACTTAAAAAGTGGAATACTTAAAATATTTGAAATCATTATAGGTAGTCAATTAAATAATATTAACGTCTGGTAGTAAAAACAAATGATGTTCAAGTTGTATGCGACAATAAGACTGAAATCAGTCAGTTTATCACTATGAAGTGCATTTGTAAGAGATTATATCTGCCTATAACCGATTTGTGTTCCTTAATGCCTTTTTCGGGAGGATTGCTTCAACATAGCTTTAAGTCATAAGTTTTTAATATATTTGGTATGTATTTAGCAATGGAATGATGTATACACGTTTCATCCTATATGAAACGCATCAGCCGTCTAGACGGTTTTCATTTTAATTATATACATTGATTACCAATGTAATGAGTAATTATCGTTTCACTGAAACCATACCCAAATACAGAAATAGAAATAACTACCCTAATGTATTATACGCAAGGGTTTGTAGTTTTTTGTAATTGTTGTTAAACTTTGCAGCTGTCCAGTCTCTATCGACATATGTGCGATTAGGACTCAGTAGCTTAGTGGATAACCCATTTGAGTTTTCTAAGTGGAATGTATTAAGTTAGAATCTTAGTGTGAATATCAATACTAAAATGACAATACACTTAGCAGACGAGTTCCAAATGAGATGACATGTGCGTCCTTCATTATACTGTTAGACACATACCAAACATACTAAAGCAATTTCGGCTATAAGTTATATTAAAGCAATCATCTCGGAAAAATGAACATGAGTTTAATCTCTTACAGCACTATACGAAATGCAAAAAAAGTTTATGCCGAGTCAAAACCTCTCAATTCTCAAATTGAATAACTCAGTATAACGTGTTAATTACCCATAATCGGTGATAAAAGTTTAATTTAATGAAATGCTTTCTTCATGTAAGTCAATCCATGCAATTAATGTCGATATTTTAAAATAATCAATCACCGAACCCGTGTAATGACTGATGAAACAGTTCACTGTATTATATCAATATTCAAAAAGCACGATATCTAAAATAAAAATAACTATGGAAACCAATTACTAGCATAGTAATTGAAGTTAGATATTACATGCCGTGACTATCACCATATATATAACGTTTTGAGGTAGTGAAAATAGAAACAATGGAAAAACTCAACAACATAAAAGGACAAAAGTTTAAAGCAATTTGAAAAAAACTTACTTAGTTTTTCTTTGAGAATACTGAACAGTTAGTTCATCGATTAATTTAGCATCTAAAACAGGGAATGGTGTTTGATGTATGCGTTTGTGAGCTTCAACAGCTTCATTTGGAAGAATCTGTGTAGCTGGTTGATCGCCGAATTCCTACAATCCAAGTTTTTTTAAAAACGAGAGGACTATAAGAAGTAGTGTGTGAAAGTTAAGGAAAACAGAACATTTCCTAGGATTCTACAGATGTTAGACATCTGTTTAACGAGATTCCGATTCTCCAATAGGAAATGCGCATTCTAGACTATCCTGCTAGTCACTATTCAATCTAGCTTTAAAAAATCAAACATAAAAATAAAGTATCACTTACATTATCGAACAGTTTTGTGCTTAGTCGTTCTATTAAACTGAAATTGGTTGTATTTCCACTGATCATTTGCGATGGATTATTATTATTACTGAACACATCATATTCATAATCTCTATTATTCAGTGTCCCGTTATTATTATTATTATCAAACAGTGAATAATCATCGACATTTGATTCATATACTTCATCAAATATATCACATACACGAAATGGTGGACCACGTTCTAATATGAATTGATGAAAACGCATACTAGATAATAAACGATCGTAGAATTCATTATGTGCACTATTTCCACGTAGAAGTAAATATAATGTCTGAAAGTTAAGGAAAAATGAAAAAATATAAGTTTATTTGTTTGTTTACTTGTTTATTTAGTTCGTACATATTGTAGAAAGAATGTGGATTAAACTGAACTACTTTTCTTGATAAACACAACATATTTCATGCAGACATGCTAATCTTTTAGTTACTGAACAATGAAATAAATTTGAAAAATACCTAGAGATTTGAGCATAATTCATCAGAGACTTGAATTGTAAATAATATACATGCACCATAGTGAGATGTCAGGGTAAATATAAAGCAAGAGTGAACTTTCGTAAAAGTTATATCTGAAGTTGTTGTTCATCTTTTTATTGTATAATTAATAAATAAATGAACTCTAATATTCTTGCAATCCCCTATTCGACATAGAAATTTATTACGCACCTATCCCTTGATTCCTGTTTACTTCGGTGGGAGTTATGTCCATAGGGTATTTTCTTAATTCTCAGTATAGGGTTGTGAGATTGTTGAGTTTCCTTAAGATCATGAACTCACCAATATTAAACCAACATTGAAAACCTGGGAGCACTGAACGTCTGTTTCGTCCTAGTATGGGACTCCTCAGGAGTGAGTATCCATGATCGCGCACGCGATCTTCGAACCCAGAACCTTCGGTTCCGAATGTGAACGCTTAACCTTTAGACCACTGAACCGACATCGTCTAAGAAGCCGCGACCAGTAGAGTTCAATTATGTCAATTGTGAGGTAGTTACCCACCAAAGACAATGGAAGATGGTCGCCCAATATCGTGGATTGGTTGAAGTTAGACATTGACACCATTGGATGCTAAGTCAGTGGTCTAGATTTAAAGTGTTTGCGTGTAAGACCGAAGGTCTTGTGTTCGATTCTAATGAATGCAGTCATAGATGAGCACTGTGAAGTTTTATACTAGGATGAAACGGATGTGCAGTACATCTGAATTTTCAGTAATATTCTAACATTTATCAATTCATGATTTCCTAATTCTGTTGATTCGTTGTCAAGATTCTGCTCTGTATTATTATAACAGCGATCCATAAATTAGTACAGTATAATTAAAAGCTATTTGTTTTTGAAAGGAGGAGATAAAAAGATATATGTATAAACCCAAGATTTATGGTGAGATAAGAGAGTGAATGTATCTGCAACATTGTGGTCAACTCCGAGCTATTTTATTCAACGTCTCCAGCCGCTAGTCGCAGTGACGATGATCAGATTATAACCAGATGGTGTGAACACATCAATATGGCATAGACTAACATTTAATAAATGTATCGACCGATACCACGTATGGCAAGGCGACTCTTGCCTTTCTTCCAAATTACTAATACACATCCTCCGTCGAGGTAGGAAGTGGCTGGGTATGTACGATAAATGTCCTAAATACATCAATCTATGAGATTAACAACAGTCAAAGAATAGTCTTGAACGTTTGTTAATTACAAGTGTTTAACAGCAATAGATCCTATTCAATATTTTAAAAAATATATAAGAATTCTTTATACCGAAGTATATGTGTAACACGTAAAACAAACAGTTCTCAATCATAAAATAACATAGAACCAAAGACAAATATAATTGTCCAGTAAGACAATGACATTCCTTGTATATTTCCAAAATGCAATTTAACAAGCATTCAACTCTAAACACTACTGAATTTAATCAAATATTTTTGGTTAAAAAGAAAATCAAAAGTTTCTTAAAACAAACAGATTTGAATTTAAGAGTTAATATTGAATTCAACATAAGGTAGTTGGAGGTGACCAGCAGAAAACCTTAGTCTAAAAGTTTCATATTAGTTCACCCTCATCAGTACACTGTACTTGAAATCTTGAGGGAACTAATACTACCTAGTAGATTCGAACTAAAATCACCATTTTTACGGTCTAAGACAGGCTTAAGAACTTAACGGTAACGTTCCAAACTGTAGGGTTAGGTACTGTGGGTTTAAATCTTACAGTTAGCATCAATTTCCTCAAGATTGAAGGTACACCTTGCTTGCGAGTACCAACACACAAGTAACCTAGGTTCAGGGCATCCAACCGACTTCCTCCGACCAGACAACCAAACATCTCAATCTACTGCATGAGATGTCGAGTCAGCCAGATTAGTGACCACATTGCAAATTTGTCTATAAAAATCAGTCAACATTAAAGGACTAGACAAACGCGACAATGGTCACTACTCAGTGACGTAGTGAATGTAATTTTCAAGTGAAGAAAAATCATTATCCTTTTTATTGAAACACAAATAAACAACGAATGAGATCAGTTTATAAAATTAATTTGTATTAAATAGAATGCCATAAAGCGTTATTTTCAAACTCAACCACATTATAAATAGTGACATTATGTTTAGGCACTGAACAGTAAAAACATAGATCAATGTTATAAGGGGAAATTGTCCACTTCTAAGACAAATCTGAGTAGTTTATACTTGCCCAATCAAGATCAGTCTGTGATGTAAACTATGAAAAGTTAGTAATCACCATAAACCCTCTAAACTACTAGTAATCATGTGCTCAATATCAAGAATTTTCCTGAAGTTCTAGTGAGAAGCTATGACCAAAGGGGCTACATCATTTCAGGCATGATAGTTATCCACCATGACTAATGGAAGATGGTTAGATAATGCCGCAAAATGATTGAAAACAAACATCTAAACCATCGAATGGATACCGTCTAAATGTCACCCACTTGCCCTGAAACTTAAAGGTCCTCAGTTCGTTCCTTGATGTAATCGTGGATATGCACTGCTTAGTCCCTTACTAAGACAAAGCAGCAGTTCAGCCCATCCTGGTTCTCACTAGTTGTCTAAATTATATCAATTCAAGATTTTAGCAACACTTAACAATCTCCATGAACCCCTTGTACTAATATACATATATCATTGGTATCGAGTCGATAACTAGATGCGTCAATGGTACAGAAAGAAAGAAACAACAAACATCTCATGAAATGTATTGACATACAATAAAGTATTTACAAATATAACCGTTTCAAGTGCAGAATACTAATCGATCCAGTCGGATAACTTCAGGTAACGTTTAATTAAAAACAGAAAATGTCTAACATATTGGTAAGTAAATAGGTAGATAGATAATCATTTTGTTTATTGGCATGAATGAATACCGGTAACAGAAAAACAAAAAGATAATTTAAAAAATGTGTATAGATGTGAGGCTATATTCCCCTTATTAATATTACAATCAGAAAGAATTTGCATCCGAAATAAAAATGCTAACAAATTAGTATAAAATAAGTGATATTTGAACAAGTTGTATCAATATACATATAAATTGAATTCACTTAGTATTGTTTGTTTGAATCTTCCCATTGATGCTTAGGACTGCAACTGGTCAGTGGACGAAACGCCCGTCCTGGATTCCACTGCTAGCCATAATCCATCCTTGCTTATAATGCTTGTAAATTAAGGCAATATTGAGGCAATCTGTACAAGATGTACATATGCCAATAAGACTGATCAACTGCAGTCTTAAACATAAATGGAAAGATTAAAACAAACAATACCAAATGAACTTAAACTTCGCCTCATTGCACAAGCAAGTGGTCATCAGGACTCAGTAGCTGAGTGAATAACGTGATGGCGTTTGAAGCGAACGGTATTAAGTTCGAGTCTTAGAGTTAACGCCAACTCTGGGATGCAGGTATATCCAGCTGACGAGTCCCAAATAGGACGAAACGCGCGTCCTGAATTCCACTGCTAGCCACTATCCATCTTTGCTTATAATACATATAAATTGTCTAAAGAAAAACCACTCTGGTTAATTGAACCTAAAAATTAACAAATTTCCATCTTACAATACAGTGATCAACACTTTAACACCCTTTGATCAATAAATTGGATTTATTCTGTATAAATCCGTTTAGATTATTATTCAGAAAGAATTCTTCAAAGTCGATTGATAAAAGTAATTATGAAAAACACAAGAAGAAGAATCTATCATTAGTGAAATTGATAGGTTCGAGATGTACTATAACATATTATATAATAGTATACTAAGTAAAAAGAAACACATTCCTACAAATTACAACAATATATTACTTACTCGATTGAAATGTATCACTGGTTTAGGATGAATACGAGTGATTGTTAAACATGACCGATAACCAGCAAATAAAGATGTAAATAAACGAAGGAATACAGCTCGTAATCGTTTATCTAATGAAATTAAATCACTTGATTGATTAGATGTAACAAGTGGATAGATATAGTCAGCTGTCATTAATTCTGGACTTAAAATCTGAAATATGTATCAAATAGAAATCATATATATATAATATGAAATAATAAAGAGATATGTGTGTGCTTATCATATCAACTGTAATTCACACATTATTAAAGAAGAAGAATAAGAAGAAACAATTGAAGTGTATCACTATAGAGATTTTGAACCGATCAAAATATACTTGATGAATGTAATAACTAAGATTTATAGTCAAACGTAACATAACTGGACTCAAACGAAAGATATTAGATATGTGAATCGTTTGGATTCCAACTTAATGATCTAAGGGTTAAAAGCTCGATGAGAAACCGAAGTTTCTCGGATTCGATTCCTAATATGATCGTCGGAGTGGACTACTGAGGAGTCCCATACTAGAAAATGAGACAGACGTTTAAGACTTCCTGATTTTAATTGGTTGTCTGAAGTCAATAGTCCGTGATATTAACTTCTTAAAATTAACAATCTTCACAAACCCCCCATAATAATAACAATCGTGTACTTGTCTTCTCTATTATTAATATCGAGAGAAAAACATTATACCTTAGACTAAATTATAGCGCTAAAACATGCAAAATTTATGTAATTTATCGTATTAGGACGGATTTTATATTCTTCTTTACGTAATTTCCCTTCAACATTTAAATATACTAAGAGAATATAAATAACAACACAAGGTCTAAATTAAAAAGATGAACCTTTCCCAACACTAACATTAATCATATATCAAATTTATCCAACAGAAAAGTGGACATTTTCATGCAATACACTTGATAGTTAGGTAAACCTTATCAGTTAAAATTCCCATTAGTATTATTAACAGAAAAATTTCCGTATTCATCACCAATCTCAAATATAGATTAATGTGCCCAATTGAAGATAGGGTGATAGAGATAACCACTTGAATACTACGTTGAGACGTCATATATAGAATAAAATTATCCATTTCAGTAACTGATTCTAATAAGGTTTTTAGGTTAAGGGATATTATTTATTATTTATTTATACACATAAATATTGGTACAAACGGGTACCAGATACATATATGTGCCACACAAATCAAATGAGATTTGTGTGAGGACTGTGATACTGCCCAGGTGCCCAAACTGAAGCAGGTGGTTTTCTTAGGGGGCCACACCCAGAGCCTTCGACC
Source organism: Schistosoma mansoni (assembly GCF_000237925.1). Classification (NCBI taxonomy): domain Eukaryota; kingdom Metazoa; phylum Platyhelminthes; class Trematoda; order Strigeidida; family Schistosomatidae; genus Schistosoma; species Schistosoma mansoni. Next base: position 1,199,863 of record NC_031498.1, on the reverse strand, counting down.
GAAAGGTCTGATCCACAAGGCAGTGGAGCATCGTAAGGAGATGCAGTCCCATGGTAGATGGTGACCAACAATTGGTTCATACGCTATTCGTTCCTCCAGGATACTGGAGTCAGCCCATGTGCACCATTGGTTTGTATTCAGGGTTTTCCAACTCCCCTAGGTAGACTCGCCGTGTCCACCAACCCGGTTAAAGCTCCGGACATTCGCTTTTCGTCTTCTCAATTTTGTAAACAACACCCCCGCCACGAGAAGGCAGTGAGTAGGACTTCCCTGGCAGAGGCTATATTACGCATGGCCATGTGAGAGTATTTCGAGAGGGAGAGCGGACTCTCCCCACTCTCGGCCATACCAGGGCATTTCGGGGATTATCCAATAAAACAATAAACATTTCTCTCGGTATGTTAAGTAGTTGGTAATAGTAGAACGGGATACCTTGGACATAGGTTTCGTGTGCTAGTTAGCACTCATCACAGCAGGGTGTATCTGGAATCTAGAGGAAACTGATGCTACTTGTTGGATTAGAAGCCGCACCATTCAGCGTCACAATATGAGACGTTATTCCCGAACTATTTGGGGAGCAACTGAACTTCTGCAAGGCCGGGATATTTGCAACTGTTTGACCGATAGCGTAGCGTCAAGCTCACCTATTCCTCTAGTGTTGATTGAATTTTTCTACGAATTAGTGTTTTCTAATTTTGATGACCGAGTTTTCAATGGTCCAAATCAGTGAGTAGAATGCCGATCAACTAGTGATATCCAATAATACGATATATCATGGAAGATCCTCGACTCTCCAAGTAACTATCTTTTATTTACAGATTTATGAATGGAAGGAAATGATGTTGTCATTTTTTAACATTAAAAGGAGATATTCAACTAGTCAACTATCTATTCTAGTACACATATTTACTTACCTGGAATAAATTTTCCACAACTTCAGTGAAATATGGATCAGGCAGTTGAGGGATAGGAATATTTTCCGGGCATACAACACTTCCTCCATCAAGATCAGTAACAAAAACATCAACCTAGTTACACACAACCACGAAAACGACAACAAAAAACAGAAGACAATTATAGCCTTCATTTTCGGATTTAATTTATCATATTATACAATTCTTTTGCCAATTTATACCTTTAACTTGTAAGGGGGTTGTAAAAATTTTTAAACTTCCTAGAGATCACGAGCCGATCTAAGTTAAAAAACTGCTGTCAACCTGGAAGCAAAGGGAAGCAGTATATTCCTTGTAAGTGACTCCTTAATTGTACACATTCATAACCCCACCACTGGTAATCGAATCCAGGACCTTTGGTCTTGAACATCAACTATTATTTGACATTTTAATTTTCAACCGTTTGGATTATCCCGTTATTAATATTTTGACCAAATTTTTATCATCTTCTGACATGAATCCATCATGTGTGGATTGCCCCAGTATACTGATTATGTTACAAGTTTATGTGCAACAGACATCTCATGAAATGGGAATGTAACCAACTGATGAGTCCTAAGCGAGACGAAATGTCCATCCTAAATCCTACTGCTTACTAAATCCAATCCATTTTATACAAACATATGTGCATGATCTTTTGTCCAAACGTGACAGGAATATTATCGTTTGATGCGAAATCAAACTACGAAAAGTTATTTTACAACTTTATATTTCTGATAAATTTGTTTTTCAATAATCACTAGAATCATATGTTATTGTAGTAACACATCTGGATATTGTGTCTGAATTTGATTTCTAAAGAATTCAAAGCCGAATACTACTGAAAAGTAATGCAAAGGAAAGAAATAGTTGTAAAAATATTTTTCTATTCTTTTGGAAATTCATTCTATCCTCATAGATATTATTAGTACAGGAAGATCAGTGGAGGAGTGGACTTGGATGAGCATTGCTAAGGAGTTTTATACCATAACAAAACAGCTATCCAGTGCTTCACAGTTCCCAATGGTGGTCTAGCTGAGATTTAGCTCATGATTTAAACTACGAAAATAACATATATTAGTTTACGCAAGATTATGAAGATAGAATGATAACTAATTCCCGATTTCAAGAGGATGAGTATGTACAGGAAAAAAAATAAACCGATTATGCAGTGAAAATGCCTTTTTTGTGTCAAATATATCACAATCGATATTAATTGATACCGGATATATACTTTACGATGTACCAATCAGATTTATGATAGCAGTTACGGCATTTTTGCGTGAAATTCAAAACGTGGTGATGGTAAGCTTGTACTTTATTGCAATTAAAGTAAAACCTAATAATATTAAGCTTTAAATCAGAAAAATGACAAGGCTAAAAATGCAAGCGATCACCGAAGTGACAATCAAGGAAACCGACTAGCCTTTCATGAAAAAAATTTACATACAAAATAAGTGTATAAAAAATTTCATCAGGCTTTATGTACTTTTCAAGATAACCTTAACCTTAAAAGCTAATAATTCATTACAAGCATAAGCTCGAATTCAAATTTTGATTCCCAGCTGATAAGTGTACTAAACCAAAGGTTAGTTCGATTTTCCAGCAGCTTTTCTCCAAGCTCAGTTTATGTACAGAAAAACGTGGGGGGTATTTATAAAATTACATACGACCTTGGGCTTCAAGAAATTTCTGGAACCATACTGTGACAGCAGTATAGGTAAATATCCAATCAAAAACGTGACACGTGAGTCCTCATTTTCTAGATGTTTCTGATCATATGCAACGCTCGTTGAATAAAGTGTTTTCAAGTCTTTTATGATCCCCTATGAACTTTTTCAAGGAACACTTTGTAACTCCCTAACACTACCACTAAACTCTTTCGTAGTTTTAGGAATTAAACTGTTCATTTGCATTACTTGAATTCTGAATAGTTAAAAAACACCTTTGTAAAATTTCACTACCAGGTTAATTTACCATCAACCAAGGTCACATTGATAAAGTATATGATATGATGAGATAAGAAAATGACATTTTGAGATCAATAATTTGTTGTATCAATTCAGTGTAAATTTTATCCCATAAGACAATTAAGAACTCTCGTTCAATGTGACAACTTCATTCTTTATATTTATTCAGGCGAACTATATTTAGTATGTTTATGGTAAGCTCATGTATTTACCCACTATGAGATACCATTTTGTGTAAAATTTGGTAATATAAATGATCATATTGTGGTCTAAGGATGATCTGATTTTAAGACTTGTTTGGAGATTTGTTTTTAAGGAGTCGATGGACTTTCATTGCATCAGTCTTTCATGTTCTCACTGTGTGTCGCAGGGATCGTAATAGCTCCTGTCTACTGGTATCAGCAGTAGGATTGAGGAATTTTAGTGGTTTGTGACCTTTAAGTTATGATAGTAAAACTGCGGACGCAAAAAATTCAATACGTAATTAACAGTGACAACTCCCCAGATTGTTATATAGACCCAGTATGTTTGAAATAGAATGATTCATACCGCAGAGGCTGTTATTGGTGTTCTAGACTTAACTGGTTGGGCTAGGTAGAAGCAGGACCGATACATACTCTATACTGTTCGTACGGTTTCCATGTGTCACTGTTCCAATCGATAATTCGCTGCTCTCTGATTGGCGGTCTTATCATGCCATACATTAACTGGGCATCCACTCGGCCACAAGTTATAACAGTAACAATAATTGTGATAGACTGTCATTAGTAAACACATACTATCATCTCTTAAAATACTACTAAAATAGAACAACATAATATGATAAGCATTCTATGATAGATTAGACTTAAGTGTTTATAATACCTAGACAAAGATTATAACGTAGTCATTAGTTATTATAATCAAAACGCTTATTGTTTATTTAAAATAATTAACCCATTTCATTCATAGTAACCTTATCATTAACACATCATTATTATCAACAACGCTCTATGACTTTCTTTTTTTAAAAAAAAAGTGCCCATAAACTTTTGAAATGGACAACCAACCAATCAATAAAATAATTCAACCACAAAATCATTCCGTATTTCCAATTTCACCCATATTTATCTTTACCCTGGGGGTTGATGACAGGTACTACTATACGTATACATATATATATCCATATTTTCATTAAGTGTTATTAACACCGTATAGATTAAGTAGAAACTAGGACGTGTTGAAAAGGTGAAGTTTATCCGAATTCCAAATTAGTCATTATATATATATATATATACATATATGTGCATGTGGTTCGTATGCACAACGCATCGTTCTTTTTTTTCCAACCAATTGTATCTCTCAATCAATACGTAAATAGTATTAGCATAAAGCATCATACAATAAAATAGACCAGTTTATATTAATTAGTTAGTTAATTCTTTTTTTTTATAAAGAGAGAGAGAAAACAAAATGTATTTGATGCAGACTAATCAATGAATTATGCAGTTAGTTAGTTAATTACTTAGTTACATACATGACAAAGTAGCGATCAGACAGTAATTAATTTTTAAATTATAATTCATTTATCCGATTATTAGTATTAGTGATAGACAGTAATTACTTGGGTTACAATGTTTAATCTGTAATTTTGATCAAATCTCATTGATTAATGTGGTCATTAGAAGGCCAAGTGACTATTTGACAGTGTACTGTTTTTTTAAGAGTTGTTAATAGGATAAGCCTATGAATACAGCTTCCAGTAGAAAGGAATATATATATATATATATATAGAGAGAGAGAGAGAGATTCAAATTCACTTAGTATTGTATGTTTGAATCTTCCCTTTGATGTTTTTAGGACTGCAACTGGTCAGTCTCTAATGGGCATATGTGCATACTGTGCATATTCCCTCGATATAGCCTTAATTCACAAGCATGGTAAGCAAAGATGGACAGTGGCTAGTAGTGGAATCGCAGGCACGCACGTTTCGTCCTATCTAGGATATATTGAAGTAATACTCACAGTATCCACATATGTCAATCAGAGACTGACCAGTTTCAGTCCCAAAAACATCAATGGGAAGATTCAAACATACAATACTAAGTGAATTCAAACTTCACTCAATTACACAAACAAGTCGCTATCAGGACTCAGTGGCCGAGTGGATAACGCGATGGCGTTTGAGGCGAAAGGTACTGGGTTCGAGTCCCAGGGTGAACATCAACTCTGAGATGCAGGTACATCCAGCTGACGAGTCCCAAATAGGACGAAATGCGCGTCCTGGATTCCACTGCTAGCCACTATCCATCTTTGCTTACTATATTGATTCATGTTACTAAACCACATTAATCAGAACATCTTGATGAAATTATTAAAATGAATAACAAAACCAGGAGAAATATTTTGGGTATCAGAGATACAGAAAGTATATTATTCAAGAAGAAACAATAAATCCGTGTAAAACTAGGAATTAAATAATTTTCAAATTCAGAATCTAGGGATAGACAGAGGATGGATATAACTGAGCCATTTTGACTGATTCCGTTCTACTGACAAAATTCTGAAAAGATAGCAGACGTAAACTGTGCTCCATTGTCGCTAACTATTAATTCTGGGACCCCGAAAGGATTGATTATTTATCGTAGTTTTCTGACTGTGTAGCTCGCAGTTGGATGTCCCTATGAGAAAAATTCCTGGTCACTTGCTGTATCCATCAAATGACAAACGGTAAGTTTGTCCGTGAAGTAACCAGCGAAGTCCAAGTGTTTAACTTGCCACGGTGACTGTGGTATTAGCCATGATTTCACCTCTGCTTTCCACAGTACATTTTGTCAGCGGAACGGAATCAATCATGTCCGAATACCTCCATTCCATCCTCAATCCAATGGTCAAGTGGGACGCTTTGCTGGTACATTTAAAAATGCTCTGAAAAAGTCAAAGGCGTGAGGACCACCGAAGAGATTTTAGAGATGTTCCTGCTTATCGATTGTATTACACCGAATCCTCAGACAATTGACAGGTATCTGAAGCAAAAGCTTTACTTAGCAGGAAAATAAGAATACATTTCAATGTCATTCGTCCGACACTCGCTCTTGAGACTCAACGAAATATAACGATGGAGAGGCAATCCAATCGACATCATGGAGCACAAAGATGATTGTTCACTGTGGGTCAAAAAGCACTTGCTATGGACTATCGTGGAAAACATCCTACATGGATAGCTGGTCGAATCGTGCAAAAGAAAGGAAGCGTAGTTTACGAAGTGTCAGTTGGTTCAGAAGTTTGGGTGCGTCATGCTAAACAACTGAAAGCAACTTCGATCGTCAGCAACGAGACCCGACATAGAACACCTCTTGATGTTCTGCTGGACACCTTTGAAATCAATACCCCTAGAACAGACAGGCCAGTCTCTGTGCATGCAAAAAGTGATACCACTTCTTTACTGCCTAGAAGGTGAAAAAACAAAAGCACAGACCAATCACGCGGTCTCCGGTGGACCCCAACACCAGATCCTACGAATCTGAACAACGGAGAGGTGTTAACAGGATGCAGATTGAATAAAAACATGTTCCATGCAGGATTATGTTGGAGCACGCTGATTGGTTAAAGGATAACCAATCAGCGCCAGTGGATACTTAGGGAGGACTCTAGAATCTTCTCATGTAAAATTTATAAATATACTAACGTTTTTCTTATTATGATTCCCACTTTCATCCACCCTTGTTATTTGGAATATAATTGCGTTTCTGTCAAACCACGTTCTGATTTGGGGACTTGTCGAATGAAATAGTATTCAAGAATAATAGGCAATGAAAGTAACTGGGTCGAAATAAGAGAAATAGAACTAGTATTGATGGGACTTCCAAGATAAGTGAAATTGTCAACATGCTCAACTACTTCACTTCCCATAGTCAGACTAAGCGTTGATGTAGATCAGTAGTACCCTAAAAACATTTGAAAGCCAGATCAATGAAAGTCAACTTAGTTGTATTTTAATACTGCATTGGATTACAAAACTTACACTAATAAAAAGTATTAATTTTTCTTCAATTCTAAACTTGTCAACATAAAGATTACATAGCGCTACTTTACACACAAAGAATTGAAACAACTGAGATATTATGAAAACGTTTTGCTCTATTTTTACTCAACTATAATTTCCATGTTGTTTGATGTTTTGTACCTTCAAAGTTTCCATTTTTAACACACAAAAAGAAACATATTTATTTAGTGAAAAACTGTCTAAACTTACCATATCAGATAGTAAATGCTGGTATCCTGTATGAATACCATAAAGAAATGGAGTTGGAGCATTGATAAATTCAATCAATGATTTAGGAAGTATAGGAACGTATGTATGACTACCAAATGTTAATAAAAACAAAATAGACAGAAATAAAATTAGACAAATTGTTAAATATACTTAGAATATATTACATATGTAGTGTAGTATTACCTATAGAAATCTAATTCACAATATTGTTATAACGGGGCTAATATTGAAATAGATGTAACCTCAAATATTGAATGAAGAATTGCGCAAGATTATGGATCGATTGAAGTTAGACATTAACACCGTTGGATGTCAGTTCAGTGGTCTAGAGGTTAAGCGGTTCGCGCGCGAGATTGAAGGTCCAGGATTCGAGTCCTGTGTGTGATATCGTGGATGCTCACTGCTCAGGAGTCCCATACTAGGACGAAACGGCCATCTAATGTTTCCAGGTTCTCAATGATAGTTTAGTTTAGATCGACTCCTGAATTTGCCTATTGACACTACTACAATCTCCACAAATCCCCGAAATTGGCTATAAAGAATCATTGTTCATATTTCTACTGTAGTAATAATTAGATATTTGAATTATTGTATTCCTATATTCTCCTGCATTCATTATGTTGGGTTTTCTCTAAGTTGTTGCTAACTTATTACAGACCTGTTATTCAGTCCCTCTTCACTTATGTTATAATTATAAGTTCATAATATCTTCTTATTCATAATGTTGTGAGATCAGGTATTTGATCTACATGATCACACAAGTTCCAAGTAATGAACTGAACTTGTACAATAAAAGGTTTTCCAACTACTGGTGTTCTAATTACAAGGAGAGATAGTGTGGAAAACTGTATCTTGAGTCAGTATATGTTAAATAACGTAGAACCTGGCTAATAAGTATATCAGTTCAAATTGCTATATCCCATTAACATAAACAGATGAAATTCTTAAGGAAAATTTCACAGTAGTAGAGTTAGTAACAGTACTAGTGCTAATAGGAAATATTAGGATGTAACCTAAGAAGAAAGAATGAATTCGTGAAATAATAGTATGGATAAAATAAATCCAAGATTCAGGATGTAGAGATAGACAGGGAATGAATACATTTGAGTCGTTCCGATTGATTTTGAACCAATTCATCCAATGTCTGCAATCATTGATAACGATAATCACGAGAACTCATCTCTTCCATCTTTTTTTGCTTCCATTACCCACCAGTACTCATGACTGTTGTGTAGATTTTTTGCCAGTTTACATTTCAGCTGATCTCGCACATTAACGTGTTAAAAGCCTGATGAGATGTGTTTCCAAATACCTAGCAATTTGATAGCTTCTAACAGACGATGATCAAACTATCTATCAGTAAACTTTAGCAAAAGAATTTCTTGACTGCTTATTTTTATGATTACTGTTAGGAAGTTTATATATCAACGAAAAGAAAAGAAAAAAACTTTCTTTTCACATATAGAATAAAATTATTACAGTTGTAACTGAAAACTTGCATACAAACATTTACGTACCCAATTAAGTCACTACATACAACCAACGAACGGACGAATCTACATATAGTCGCGAAAATTCTATTCACATGATGTAGTAGAAAAATTGGTTTTTTCAGACAAAAATATAGGTTTGAAACTAGAATGATTCTCTCTCAACATTTCACTATGTATATATATATACATGTCTACACTACTGTAACCTCAATACAGATATGCATGTGTTCATGTATGTTAATAATAAACAATGATCCCATATCTGTTGTGGAATGGAAACTTTAAGAACAAGTAGGATATACAACCATTTACATTATTATTATTATTATTTCTACTTACCTATATTTTAAAGGATATAGTATAGAAGTTAGTGCATGACATGCCTCCGTTAGCCGATTTAAACTACGTGAACAAACCAGTACTTTTTGATCACTTAAAATTGCAGTGAACAATAAAATCACATTATGTATGCCTAAAAATGAGTAAAGTATATATATAAAATGCAGCAAAAAAAGTATTAACAATAGTATAGTTACATTTATCAAATGCCCTGGTACGGCCCAGAGTGGAGAGTCCGCTCTACCTCTCCAAATGCTCTCACATGGCCACTCCTATATAGCCTCTGACAGGGAAGTCCTACTCACTGCCTTCTCGTGGCGGGGGTGTTGTCCACAAAAGTGAGAGGAGGAAAAGCGAATGTCCAGTGCTTTAACCGGGTTGATAGACACGGCGAGTCCACCTAGGGTAGTTGGAAAACCCTCATTTCAAACCAATGGTGCACATGGGCTGGCTCCAGTATCCTGAGGGAACAAATGGAGTATGAATCAATCGTTGGTCACAGGCTACCATGGGACTGCATCTCTTTACGATGTTCCACTGCCTTGTGGATCAGAATGTAGGTCAAAGGCTCGAGGTGTGACCCCCTAAGAAAACCACCTGCTTCTGTCTGGACACCCGGGCAGTATCACAGCCCTTATACAAAAGTGTGGTGCATATGTATGTGGTGCTTCCTTGTACCAATATGTATGTGTTTAAATAAATAAAATAAAAATAAATACATTTATCAAACACCCAAGCTGATGATGAAATTAAATCATGATAAAAATTATTTGGTTTGAAATCCTAGATGACTTGAATTGATGCAATTCCTTGTATATCACATTTTATACTATTGTATCCATTGCCGCCTTTTTTTTAAACCAAAAAAACCTACATCGAAGTATATTTCAAATACGCTATTAATTACTTTTTGAAAAGTATTATTTAAGCAATTCAATTATCAATACTAAATAGAATTTCAATTCATTTAGTATTGTATGTTTAAATCTTCCCATTGATCTTTAAGACGGCAATTGATTAGTCTCTTATTGGCACATGTACAGCCTGCGCGGATTGCCTCGATATTGTCTTAAGCCACAAGCATTACAAGCAAAGATAGATGATGGCTAGCAGTGGAATTCAGGATGCGCATTTCGTCGTATCTGCTTATAATATTTTTGACTTAAGGCAATATCGAGACAATCTGTGCAAGATGTACATATGCCAATAAGACTGATCAACTGCAGTCTTAAACATAAATGGAAAGATTAAAACAAACAATACCAAATGAACTTAAACTTCGCCTCATTGCACAAGCAAGTGGTCATCAGGACTCAGTAGCTGAGTGAATAACGTGATGGCGTTTGAAGCGAACGGTATTAAGTTCGAGTCTTAGAGTTAACGCCAACTCTGGGATGCAGGTATATCCAGCTGACGAGTCCCAAATAGAATGAAACGCACATCCTGAATTCCACTGCTAGCCACCATCCATCTTTGCAATAAAACTGGTGATGTATGTCCCCTAACTATATTTTGACAATCTAGAACTCCCAAATTTATGTGTCAATACTAGACATCAGTAACTTCTTTAACCGCATACTATTCCATATTTGTCGGTTAACAATCACTACACTATTATTCTGTTTACTTTCCGAAGTCAGTAGTATATAGCAATTGATGATCACTTAAATAATAATACTTGTGTATCATATCAGTCACTGAACTTAAGTATGACCTATTAAATTATGAACACACTTTAGATGTTTAATTAAATCAGATGACATAGGATGAAATATAAAGCATTAATATTCTTGACAAATCCAAACAGCTTACAGCTACTACTCCAAATTCAACACTCATACGCTTTTTGACTATATTCCGATACGATACACATCCACACGAGCAGGTTCGCATACAATGACTTCAGAAAATGAAAATACAAAGAATCTCTCATGTCTACAAATAGGGAATCATTTTAGCAATAAGGTGGACAAACATTAACTCCTCTCTAGATAAAAAATATATAACCACTTTCTGATATTCTACTTATCTAACGTCATTTAAATGTTTGCTCTCATTATTCAAAAAACTAGAAGCAAAGTACAATAAATAAAAATTAATTTGTTTGTATATACACTGATTGATATTATAAGAAGTAGGTATGAACATAATTTAAATATATGATTGGGTAACAAGAACAAAAACCAGTTAGAAACAAACAAGTAAACAGTTATCATATATACATATACTAATGTAAAGAAGAATGAATAAAAATCTATGATTTATTATACATTTTAAAAACAACACCTTACCTAAGTGTTTAAATAGTAAAGCTACACAATTACGTGTCACAGGTATAGTACTACAATGAGCAGGTTGAATTATCTGTCGATCACCAACTCCTAAACTGAATGTGATTCGTGGACCACCTATCATAAATAAAATATAAAAAAAAATACACTTGAAAAAAAAGTTGCCAATCGAGGCTACAATAACAAAACAGAAAATATTTTTTTTGATTTCATTTGTTTTGACCAATGAAATAACGATGTTGAGTTGAAGTTCTGACGATACAAATACCGCTAAGCCATGAGTTTAAATATAATCTAGTTGCTTACCATAGTATTTTATTCCACATTGTAGAATTCAAGTTCATTGGTTAGGTTAGTCGGCTTACATTTCATTAAACTACAGCATAAATGTACATTAAAGTAAGTTGCCATATTTGAAACATCAGTATAACAAGAAAAATTAACAAGTCGTCGAAGAGCAAAACAGTCGAAACAATTTGAGTACCAATGATGTATAAAACTAACTATTGAGAATATAGTTCGAGAAGGGGTGTATGAAGGAATGATGGAGTTGAAGATCTAAAGTAAGATAAAGAGTCCTTGCATCTGCGCTACTGTGACCGATTCTGAATCATCCCGACACAAAATCTCCAGCTACCGATTGAGATTATCATGTTGACTCCAAATAGGTAGTCTACATCTACCAATATGGCTTTAATCAAGCATTAGTGCCTTTATAAACTGATGACTTGTCATTGTGATGCTCGCCTCATGTTTTCACCCTACTTCGACAATGAAAAGCATCGCTCATCAAGGTAAACGGTGATTAGGAATACCTAACATACGGAATAAGATCGATGGATATAAGGTAAAGAATGAAACAGTGACATTGAACAGTTTATTTTCAATCCTCAAACTTTAGTCAAGACTATGGCACAAAACTACAGTAGAAACTCAGGACCTATCGATATGAACCACATTAATGGTCAATAACTCTACAGAGAGATGATACTTTCGGGTTGGTTATCCCTAGCCACCTTTACACTTATTACTATACTAGTCAATATTGGATGTTACAGTAGGCAGGATTTAAATAATTGGCTAAAAACAGTTAACCACTAACCACAAATTCATTAGTACAAAGCCTACTAAGTTTATTATGCTCGAAATTTAACATTAGTAATCATACAGATGTATGTGAAATATAGTTAAACTTAGCTTCTAATTTTTTCAGTTATGTTACATTTTATCTGAACGTGTAACAAAGAATTCATATTATGAAAACAGAAAAATTGTAATATATCGATAGTGCAGTACTGGTAATCCTCAAGTGATAAGAGAAAAAAACTTAAAAATTAAATGTGATCATATAGGAAAGAAGATCCATGAAGTCTCCGACCTAAACAATGAATAACAAGCAATAAAATCTCATAATCCAAAATATATTTCAATTTAAAATCGCTTGATCACTAAGTGGTGACTAATGTCATTTATCCCAAGTCATTCTTAGTGTTGACCGAATTCTATCGATCAATTCGCAGTGTGGTCACTAGTCTAAGTGACTCAACATCGCTTGCACTACATTGAGATATTAGGTGGTAATTAAAGATAGTCAAAAAAACCTGCTCAACCTAGGTTCTGTGTTACTTGGCACTCGCCAGCAAGTGGTACTTGTAATCTTGAGGGAACAGATAGAATTCGATTATTACTAAGGACTTAAGATACCTGACACTCGTCACAGATCAGTGATAAATCAATTATACATATATCTCGGTCCTACAGGAAGTCAGTCGTAGCCCAAACAGCTGTGATAACATCTCAGACTGTGAAGTTGGGTGACATAGGGTTGGATCTGCCAGGGAACCTTGGTTACCTGAAGATTACAGGTACACCTTTTCGACGAGTGTTCAATAACACGAAACCCATGTCCAGAGTTTCCTGTCGACTACCTTCAACCACCATCTTATGAAATTTTAATGCATCCCTACTATAAGTGACTAATCTAGTAGATCCCTTTCTTCTGTTTATAATTCTACAATTCAGGCTATTATATCCGAACGAAGACTAAAGAAATGGCAAATTCCAGGACTAATTTATGGACTATTAGTAAATCTATACTCCTTTACTCAGAAGCTTTCGATTAACCCATTAAACACTGTTATATGATTTATTCGAAGTCTCCCCTACTCTCAGCCACTTTTTGGCTTGATCATGCATAATTGTTATTATTTATTTTACGGTGTGATGCAGTCTAGTCTGTTTGTATATAAGCTACGTATGTCTGGAAAATAAGAACGATCTTAGACTGGTGATCATTAGTCTTGTATTCTTCCTCTGATAGTCAGTATTAGTGGTACGAATTGAACAACACGTATACTTTTCTCTCAATTCTCATATTTACCATTACACAGGGATTAAAATCAAGTCAGAGATGAACGGATAAAATGACTTTTTCTTTATTAAGAGAAACTACTGTCCAAATGATATCAATTTTTAGAGAAAACTATCATCAACCGTGAAAATCCTTGAACTTTTGACATTTTAAGACTAAACAAATGAGTAAATAAACTTTTAAACTAAGCCAAATGTCGTAGAATAAGAATTAAAGTATTTAGTGAGTGTAGTTGAAAAAGAAGTTATCCCTCTCCTTAACATTGAAAGTAACTCACAAAGCGTAAAAATATTCTGGCAAGCAAATAGTATGAAATTAGACAGCACACAATAATAAACTGTTGTATCTAAGGCCCCCAAATGCTCTCACATGACCACTCCTATATAGCCTCTGACAGGGAAGTCCTACTCACTGCCTTCTCGTGGCATTACTGTTGTTTACGAAATTGAGAGGACGAAAAACGAATGTCCGGAACTTTAACCGGGTTCATAGACACGGAAAGTTCACCTGGGGGAGTTGGAAAACCCTCATTTCAAACCAATGGTGCACATGGGCTGGCTCCAGTATCCTGAGGGAACAAATGGAGTATGAATCAATCGTTGGTCACAGGCTACCATGGGACTACATCTCCTTACGATGCTCCACTGCCTTGTGGATCAGACTTTTAGGTCAAAGGCTCGGGGTGTGACCCCCTAAGAAAACCACCTGCTTCAGTTTGGGCACCTGGGCAGTATCACAGCCCTCACACAAATCGAATGAGGTTTGTGCGGCGCATATGTATCTGGTGCTTCCTTGTACCAATATTTATGTGTTTAAATAAAATTTTAAAAACGTATCTAAGGAAATAAATTGTAGTAAATCTTCGACAAAATGAACAAATACTATCTTCACATCATTTTGTTGAATATTTGTTATAAAGTCAAATCAACTATTGTTGCCTAGTTAACACTTACATAAATCCTTAAAATGTAAAGTTTAAAATGTGGTCAAGTGTCCGTCTATGTAAGTGCACTTGCTTTTGGGTTTTCATGATCAAAAACAGACAAACAGATCAAGCAACAAACTATAAATTTCATACAAGCGTTAAATGAATTTGAGTGAAATAAGACAAAGTTAGCGCCATATTTAAGTTTAATACTGAACAAAATGGATATTTCTCGTAATCGATTAACAAACGATCTTCAATTGTCAACATAGTACAAAAAAAGATAAAAATACAATAGATCTTTTATTTTATCTTAGACTGATTTTATCTGCCTTACCAACCTAGTAAATCATTAGAACACATAAAATTGAAACAGACAGAGTCAGACACTTTAAAATTCTTAGGAATTCACATAAAAATGAATAAAACAAATAAAGTTAGTTTTCAATAGTTTACACAGCAAACCAACCATGGTCTATCAGAAGTACGCATCTACGACCCCACCGGGGGTCAAACTCAGGACCTTGAAGTCTCACGACAAATGGTGGACCTTAATCATTTCACGACATTTCCCAATGCCGTTAGAGGGCAACTGCCTCACACTCAACGTGACTGAACTCCAATGATTACGGATTTCTACTAGAAATATGAGAATTACCTTTCGAAACCAATTACTAGAGTGTACCTTATGACTATTATCATTAGTATAGGGAGTTTTTAGAGAGTTGAATTTTATAGTTTACATGATATGTATCATTACATTATCGACCTACTTATATGTTACTTTGTGAAGATACTGTTAAAATGATTACACTATAATGTATTCATTTACTTCAGGTAAGAATGAATTAGGGATATATTAAAGAAGTCAACTAACCAGTTGGTGGAACTTCTATGCCACCCAATAAAGTTGCGATCATTTGCTCTATCGAATATTGATGTAGTGAGTCAGCAAACACTGTATACAATAAGCTGAGATTATTCTAAATAAAGAGAAATAATAATATATACAATGAAAGAGAAAAGTTTAAACCATTTGTAAATTGCTGAAATTTTTCAAGTTTATATACTTATAACGTGACGGTATAATAAAAATGAATCTGTGGACATTACTTAATCCAACAAAGATTTTAAAAGAGGTTTGTGAAAGGCAAGAAAAATAAACCATCACAATACCCTCACTATTAACTAGTAAGGTTGAAAAAGAGATCACCTATGTTCAGCCAATACTTACCACAACTCCATATGTATAGTAGGTTAGAAAAAGTTAACAGCAGTACACAGACTAATAAAAATATATTACTTTACGAAATCACTGATTCCTAGTTTGAAGTATCAAGGTACAATCTTCCTTGTTGAAGTCAACGAGATGACCATAATCATTGACTAGTAATTGAATGACATAGCTCATAATCAGTTGTAATAGTATATATATTTATTTCAGCCTGGGATATAAAATTACTTTTTTCCAAATGCCCTGGTATGGCCGAGAGTGGGGAGAGTCCGCTCTACCTCTCCAAATGCTCTCACATGACCACGATTATATAGCCTCTGACAGGGAAGTCTTACTCACTGCCTTCTCATGACATTACTGTTGTTTACGAAATTGAGAGGACGAAAAGAGAATGTCCGGAGCTTTAACCGGGTTGGTGGACACGGAAAGTCCACCTAGGGGAGTTGGAAAACCCTGATTACAAACCAATGGTGCACATGGGCTCCAGTATCCTGAAGGAACGAATGGTGTATGAACCAATCGTTGGTCACAGACTACCATGGGACTACATCTCCTTACGATGCTCCACTGCCTTGTGGATTAGACCTTTAGGTCAAAGGCTCCGAGTGTGGCCCCCTAAGAAAACCACCTGCTTCAGTTTGGGCACCTGGGCAATATCACAGCCCTCACACAAATCTCATTTGATTTGTGTGGCGCATATGTATCTGGTACCCCTTTGTACCTATATTTATGTTTAAATAAAATATAAAATTGTCTTCACTTATCGCTGCACCCTTGTTAATTTCCTGTACTGACATAACTTGAGCAGATACATAATTGTGCCATTTTTAACATTTTGTCATATCATAATGAATAATACTCCGAAATCCAATAGTGGACTTTCGTAACTGCATGTCTAGCGTGGAATTACAGTACTAGCAGCTGAAGTGTTAGATACACATGAAGGCAAAGAAAAGTAATCTGTTCTACTAAATGCACCATCATGTGAGATTCAACAGAACAGTAATGAAAAATCTGCATCATGCTACTTTATAACTCATATTCTTATTAACAATCAATTCCACAACAATCAAAGAATAACTAACATTTAAGGGCCATTAATAACTTATCTTACTCTTCAATTCATAGTCAGTATATACTCATGACCCTTACAGTTGATTTTTTCTCTCCTCATTGTTGAGAACCATGGAAATGTTTTCTTTATTCTTTGTTTTACTTGTCTCTGTCTGGTCAGCAGTAATGGACCCTATTTCATTGTTTTTAATAACGCTGTTTCAATATTAATTCAGCTTTTTAGGCCTTATAATCACAAATACGGTTTGTAAAATTATTGCGCAATGAGAATTAAGCAACTAGGTGGAATTCGATTGAGCGAATTTAATTTTGGCTTACACGAAAACTAACGCATTCAGATGACGTTACGTCATTCGCCTTAAAACTTGAAAACAAGCAAATAAAAAACCGAACCGTGACAAAAATTATTGCTAATCGATACTATTAGTTTAAGGCTATCCACAGCCGTTCATTAAACAGTGGCTGATCAGTGCCAAGGATCTTTAGATACTGACCTATATACATATACGTATATATAGTATCAGTAGACGTTTATAATGTGTATCACAACAAAACGTGACAAAGAATCCCTGTTTCCGTATTCCAATTGCCTCAGGCAGGATTAGGACCAATAACAATAAAGCACAGATGCTGATTTACATATTGAACGACGTATTCGTATCAATATATGGAAAAGAACATATTGATTGGGTTATGACAGTAAATTAGTATAGAGATGGTGGTAAACTGACGATGACCGTCAAGAATTTGGGCCACAATGTTTTCAACTGTGTAAATGTTGTTATTATTATTATTTGAACACATAAATATTGGTACAAAGGGGCACCAGGTATATATGCGCCACACAAAAAATTGTCATTTCATTTGTGTGAGAGCTATGACACTGCCCGGGTGCCCAGACCGAAGCAGGTAAATGTAATAAAGTGCCATTTTAGATTTATTTTAACGGAACAAGTACATTAACTGCATGAACTCATACGCTTTTATGAGACACAACCGATTAAAAACTGATCACAAAAAAATTCAGGTTTCAATATAAGAGTTGTTGGTGGATTTCCATCTGAATCTGTCCTTTTAAAAAGCAAGAGACGATAAAATTCACACTTCTAATATATTGGACGATGATAATTAAGACATCAGTGGAGCAAAACTAGTCGAAACCCTCGTGGTTGAAGATGAATGGTAGCTAATTACTGTTGATGGATATTTATTTGTAGATACAAGATGGGATACTTTAGCGACACTGTATATTTCGTGTTGAGAATCATCAGTGTTTAAGCAACCCCAAAGGTGTTTAAGACTTATGGACGTTCAAAGGCCTACCTTTAGCGATACAAGTATAGTATTTTCGCAACTGAATCTTTAAGTCTATGGACCAATTTACATATTCTTACCCTTCGTTTTGCAATTATCTAGTTTACAGTTTATCTCCAGGAAGAGACGTTCGATTTTACAGACAACCTATTCTATACATTATATGTTCAAATATAATTAGACTTCTCCAGTGACTACATTTATGCAGAAGAAATTATAAATCGTGGTTATTAGTTGAAAATTTTTCATACTAATAGACTAAACAAAGCAAAATGAGTGGTGTATTAAACTCATAATCCCACTATATATATATATATATATATATATATATATATATATATATATAGTAAAAAATCACTAATTTATAAGCCAATGAAGTCTATACGTTATAGATTCTGTACAAAATATGAAAGAATTACAGTTAAATAAAACATAATTCTAATTTATTAACTAGGAGGGGATAAATATATTATTAAAACCTAAAACTACTTCGAAAAATCCGCTGCTTGTTGAGGGAATGTTCAGAAACTTTAAAAACCCCAATCTTTTGAAAACTCGAAAGATATGACACTGAAAACAACCACTTACTTTCAATACATCAAAATGTTGATGACGAGCTAGGAACACTAAACATTTTGGTGCATAAAATTCCGGTGGACGTACTAAGTTTGGATCATCAGTATCACTATAAATCGACTTGAGACCAGAGTAATTCAATACTTGATCTTTGAATCCAGTTGGTGAGTTGACAGGTGAACTGGCATTGCTATTCACGTTTGTTACATAGATTAAAGAATCAATTTGATACTTTTCATTATTAGAAACAGAATTTGAAGTAGGCAGGAAAGTTTTATTTTTATTTACAACAAACGAACCATTATTAATAGGTCCATTTTGAGAATAACTACCAAATGCATTTCCTGTAGGTCTAACTCTACTGTGAGGAATGTGAGGAGGGATTTTCAAATTTATCAATTGACTAGGAGACACAGCTTCATGAAAAGTTAGACATGCGGCGAAATAAGGATTTCCATTAACATCTGTCAAATAAGCGACAAAGAATGTTGGTGGTGGTTTACTTCGGCTGAGATACCAACCACATGGCTGACAGAACTAAATTTGAAATTTAATTATCGTTATAAAAGGTGACAAATAACCTACCGTTTCAATTTTAAAATTGTAAGGGTAATCGTCCCAACAATTTGTAGGAAATCTCTGTAGGACCTGTCCTTCACTTTCACCGCCAACTAGAGGAATAATTAATGAAAATAAAGAGTCTGTAGTCAAGAAAAAGTGCTAAGACAGATGTAACTCGATAAAAAGTATACAACTTTGTATTAGATAGTAAACCTACTGATGGGTGGTACAATATAGCATTAAAACATGCACATAACAAAAAATCATGTTGTGTAAAAAGGGGATGGAAATATGCGTGAGAAGAAAAAATACAATCAAAGCTGGAACACTTATTTGTTGGAATCCATTATAGCAAGTAGCTTGACCAATAAAGACTATCAAAAGCAGAAAACGTAAGCTTTACAACTGACTGTACTCAGTTGTACAACATTAAGTTCTCATATGAATAACCAATATCTTTAGAGATTCTATCTCCCACAAACAAAAATATTTAGAAAAATCGACCTTAAAACCTAACAACTTAATGTTCGAATTTAGTATCAGATCGAATTACATGCTTAGCTATACAAGACCTTAAAATCTCTTATCATGGATGTGGATGTACAGATCAAGTATTTACCAACCGTCAAGTTTTGGAGCACGAATACTGATGTCCGACTATAGTTGTATTTCTTAAACTGACGGCTGAACTTGGTTGTCAATCGACAAACTTCATGGCAAAGTCAGGCGTTAGAAATGAATTAAGGAATTACTTCAACTCACTAAAAGCTTTTCACTCGGACACCGCCAGTCAAATGAAGTAAAGTGGAGTTTATAATGAAATATCATTTGAACCGATTACATCAGGATGATTCCCCCTACTATGTCTAAGACCTGCTTTTAGAGGCGTGATATCAAACGATGAAGTCACTGACTACTTGCGCTTTAGTAGATATAGACTTTCCTGGTGGTTCACAGCAGTGAATAGTCGATATCACAGGAACTAGGTTAAATCTGCATTTCGGGGCGATGAACTTTGTTGCTGATGCTTGTGTTGCCCGTCGTTGACATCCCTGAGGTGTTCCATGCTTCTTTCATAGCGATGTAAGTCTGTTCACTCTCATGGTTACCCATCATAGTTGCTTGTCACTCTTTAAGTCAGTTTTACGAATGCCAGTGGTTAAGACTGATAGGTTCAAAGAATCTATCCCTCCGAGGTGCATAAAGTAACGTAATCGACAAACACAATCAGTCAACCAGTAATCATCAGTGTAGAACCTGACACGTGTACTGGTTTCAGTAGTCACATCTAACACCATGATAATGAGAGATTAACCAGATGGAAAGCAAGTTAGACAAAATAACTCCAACAGCGATAAAAACCTAGTCATGGAAAATGCAGTTCTAAAAAACCGAACACGATCGGAGAATAAAAAGTTAGGTATGACACTTAACACATAAATTCAAAGATACAGAATGAATGTGACGATGACACTAAAACCGATCTTGAACTGCAAACCATCATCAGCCATCAATTATATGTATTGTATCAACCTCAGCCGGAAGGACTGCACTAACTCCAAACCATTACTTTACAGTCGGACGACCTGCATCGTAATCTACTCCATACTTTTGCTCCTTTGATTACTTGCGATGGAAGTTAGTGCGACACTAAAGATCCAACTTACATCACTGACTCTAAATGTGGATGTACGAGGAGTGTTGGCTTTTTCTCAAAGCACTTAACAGTAAGTCATCCCTTCTTGGGTTGTAGTTACTATGGGGACTTACATACTTTGGAGTAAAAATATGAACCCGTGGCAGAATACTGGAGTAGGATACAGAATGAGTGGGATGACTGTTACATTTCAGCTATGACTGTCCTACTGGGCAACCTCTCAAAGTTTCTGCGATTATCCCACATGTCCAGCTTATGCGAGTGATGTGGGGAAAGGAAGGTTACAAATTTAACTAGAGCTAGGGTCGTGGGTCATGATAGCTAGACCCCCTATGCAGTAATTTGACTTTGGCATAATTGTAACGACCGATATTAATGCATTTCACGGACACGGTCCCCTACAGCTGATGCTTGGAAGCTACGAATGTACTAATGAAATCAGTATTGGTAAGCATTTTGAGTCCTATCGGTTAATTATAGGTGCTAATACTTTAACTGCGCAGTGCATCATTACAGCAACTAAGCCATCGAATCCCTGAGATATTGTGAGATATGAGATATTGTGCCTAAAAGAAGCGATATCATCATACAACAAACTGGTGGAATTAAAATACGTCAGCATCATACATAAGTAACCACTCACTAATGTTTCATTAAAAACATGTAGAAAAATATCCACAGTTTAAACCCGAAGAACTTGTTAGGTTCTACACCCTTTTTTAAAAATAAAACGTCTCGTTTGGAAACATACCTGACTTTTCGAAATCATATCCAACAACCGCAGCATAATCCACCAACCGGAGCATAACTTCATAATTGGTGAAACAATAACAAGGACGTCTATTTGTGCATGTAAACACAATACATAATTCATGCTACCCAATAACATATACACTTATTGTACGAAAATTCATCATTTTAGACAGTATCTTCAGAGACCTACTTTACTTATATTCTAGGGAAGGAATGACAATGATGACCTAGGTGGGGGAGTTATGGGGAGGGGGGTCTTAGTAATTTACACCGGTATCTGAAGGGGTTATTGTATTGAAAGTTAGAGGACAAAGGTTGTAAAAATGACGATTTGAATCTATGGGTAGTGGTTCTTACTACACATTACGGAAGATTGTGCTGTGTTTTCTTAAAGATTTAAGGGTAATCCGGCCATTATCAATAATGATTTCAGCACAAAGACCTTGCTCTTCGCAAATATGTTGGCGTGAGGTTCAGTGGTAGAGAATTTAGTAACTTTCTTACCCAGCATGAAGAGCAAGTTGGTCATGAACTAAAACATAGTTCATAATAATGTCGATGATAAATCCCTGAAGTAAAAGGTACTGTGTATAAATCAGTGTACAAAATCTACGCGGAGCATTTTGCCTCAAACTAAAAGAGGTCTCAGCCCCAATAAATGAAATTTTTTCTTGATAACACTGCGGTGTTTTACTGATGTCGACAGATACAAGTAGTGTGTATCACCAATTGAAAACGGAGTGCCTAGAGGCAGAAAGTTGAGATCGAAGAGAACAGAACTAGAACAGAGAGTGATTGATGTGAAAATGAAAGGACAGTAAAGTCTGAGACGATTGATGGACATTCCGCAAATGAAGTATTTACTGTATAGTTCCTAGATGTTACTAAGAGATTCTGTAGTTTTGTATTTACATATATTTGGTTGTCTCCACTTGTGATCTCGTTCACAACAACCCCTTCGGCTAAAGTGTTAAAGGTAGCATTTGAGTAAAATGAATTCGGTCTGGTTAGTCTCGATATTATTTGGCGTTACAGGAGAAGTGAAAACATTTAACTGTCGTACTGAATACGATTAATTTCACTGTTTTTGGATTTATTTGTTTTATCCAACTTACGGACTCGTTTGTCTATACATTTGACTTCGAACATTTCGGTTTGTCTTTGTCTCGGTATTTGGTACCTTTCACTCCTGGAATCTAAAAAATTGAAGATTTGTTTCATGCTTGTCATAACCATTTTTAGAGGGATATTTGGGTCTATTATTTGTAATTTTCGGATTAACTTTGGTGCCTGAATTGGAGTTTGATTCTATTGTTGATTTTGGAATCGTAAGTTATAAGTAGGTCGATATGCCGTGCTCTAATAACGGAAGAGAGTAAAAGCTCTCACGTAGGTATTGGAATTCACATTCCTCTGCATTTTGAGACAAACTTTGAACCATCCACCTTGGTCAAAATGAAGATCTTTTATAACCAGCCTAGGGAACTGGAGCATAATGATCTAGGAAATCAAGAGACAAACCTTGTGATGATTGAATTCGTAGCAACTATCTTCCTAAGGCGATTTTAGGATAAGAGGTGACATTATCATTATAGAAAACATAGTAAGTAGTCATGGCACGAATGTGCATTTCATGGAGCAACTACTGAAAATTTCTCACTTATGGAACGATCGCTGAGTAAAATCTCACTTTAACTCAATAAGAGTCAACAACTTAGAGAGGACGGTGGATAGGGTATTATGAGATCATCATTTGTTCTATTTGTCCGTGATGTTGATTGAATATATACATACTTGGACTAAGAAGTCCCTGTGCTTAATGTTCTTAACCTCATTTTGTCCTGCAAGCGGTAACTCAACATGCTCTGTTGCTGCCCGATAATCTAGCAAAATCACCGAAACTTCGAAGCACAATCAACGATTACATAAAAACATAAATTCTGTGGCTAATTTGCATGACATCAAATTGATAATAATAAATTATATGACGAGAATTCTGAACACCATGACAATGCCATCCACCTACTATGCAGTCAGAAGTTTCCGTGGCACAAGTAACACACTGTGAAGCAAAAGGTGGTGAATAGATATAACTATTAAGCACCTAAAAATCCGAAACAATATCAAAGTTCTGTCTCTAAGATTCAAGACAAACAATGAACGTTTTCATTAGATATTCAAAGATCGAAAATAAGTAGCCTCTTCGCTCCACAGATTTGAGTCCAATCAAACGTGACTTTATTACCAGTCGTTCAGAGCCATACAAATACAAACTTAATAATGATCTTAACAAGAGTCAATTGACAAAATTTTAGTCCGAAAAGCGTTGAAAAGTATGAGGATATGTAACAACTTTGCTTGATTATTTAAGAGTTGCCCTCAGATAACTGAGTATATGTTAAAAAACATAGAGCTCAAGTATTCGTCCACTCCCTCATTTTGTATAGGCATTATATTTCTTATTATTTTATAATGAATGTTGTATAGCTTTGTGTGTTTGAACAGGAAACCTCCCGCTTCACTGTGTGCTGTCCCAGGAGCTAAATAAAGACCTATTTACCGAATATTTGTGTCGCGTCTTGATGGCAGTTTCCAACACGTTATAGAGGAAGTGTATAAGGAATACAAAACTATGATAATTAAGAGTATTTGAATTATTGTATAAACTAAGAGTATAAGAAATAACGCAATTTAACCAAGAAGTACTATGTGAGCACTAACAAACGTATTGTATTTGGAATTCAAAATCAGGCAGTCATCAAGTACAAAGGAATCATTAGTTCATATGAAAACAAAAATAACAATCCAGAGTATTAGCAATCCTATGCTATACCGTTTACTTTTTTGACAACGCGCATTACCATAGGCCTCCAATCGAACTTTCGTATACTGTTTATAGGCCATGGCAGTAACCACCAATAGTACAGCAAGCACGGTGCATACAAATCTGACTACAGTCGATCACATCATCGTTAATCACTGAATTTGTTTCCAAGAGCTGTAAACCTATACAGCAAGCAGGTGCGAAAACGATGAATACCAATGAGTACCTGTTAATATAAGCTACAATTTACTTTTTACCCACTTTGGCACACCACCGCCTACACTTTAAGTCCCGGCTATGAAGTCAGTTTTATCAGTTTTCAACAGAAATAGGTGAACTTAATTTTGGACTATATCTTGTATCACCAGTAAAATATAAATGTTGGTCGTTTTCTATATACTGCAGCAATTTTAATTCTGCCAGTCATTGATGAATGCTAGCACAGCATGGTTAGAATGCTTTACTTCCACACAGAGAGCACCGTTGTAACATCAATCATTGCTTTCCTAAAAACAATGGATGGACCCGCAACAATTACGCGATCGTCAGCGAACAACCCTTGCAAACCGTTTTCAACACAATATGAAAGAAATTCGGGCCCGGGTGAGGATAATGATGTTAATCTAACATAATTCTAGTGGGGAGTCTTGGTTTGGCTCAGGTCACTCTTTGTAGCAGAATAAGTAGAACTATAAAATCTATCCGAATAGATTTCTCCCAAAACGAACTGATTTCAACATCTGGGAAGATGAGATATTTGAGGCTTTGTTTCGTGCTTGGACGTTGACTTTTTGTCGACTCTCAAATATTCACTTGGACGAAGTACGAAAGCAATGTACTGGAGTTACATAAACGTGAATGAAATTCCCATTTACTATATTTTTACTTCCCGGGTTTCAGATGTTTTGTATTATCTGGCCATGATTTTTTGTCAACGGTTGGTATCACTATTGAAATAAAGTTTACACTCAGCTACTTGGGTTGTTTCGCTTTTGGATAGTTTAGATATGGTATCATTATTCAAGCAATCGAGTTACTCATCAAATCATGAATGACAACCAATTTCATGTTTACTATTATACATCATATCCCATCTATATTTACCTACAAGCTATTAGTTAAACCCATTTATACGCTCGTTCATTTCACCACAGTCACTCGTCACAACCGATATCCGATGTGTTTCGGTGCTAAACTCCTGACTATCCGCCTTAATTTTGTTACCGACACAATCCATCCATACCTCGGAACTTTCTTTCTATAACTTATGCTTCTTCAATGTTGAGTCTGATTAGTATCTCAAAACATTTATTCGGTAACTCGGGACTGGACAGTTCATACAGTCAGTGTATCCCTCTAAAAAGCCTCTTGCCTGTGTAGGGCCGGTGAAATGTCACTGAACCCTAGCCAAAGCATCCGGCAGTTGGGTCACTAAATATCGAGCAGATCATCGATCCCCGTCAAGGACAGTCAACGTGCATCAGTTAATCATACGCCATGGACTTGCCCACGCGGCAGTGGTTCTACTTTATCTACTTTAAGTATTATATTCTTGTAATAACGTCCTTTGTGTTGTACAGTCTTCAGAGCGTCCATGATTCCTTGATACGTCCATGGGGCAATCCAAGTATGGTGCTGGTCGCGAGGTGTGATTTCGAAGTTAGCTTGTTCATTACACCGTTCCCGTCTTACTCGAGTAGGCCTCGAATCATTCGACATAGATCATCAACGTTGATGGTCCACACCTGACACCATGGGCTCTCCCAATCCTATGTGGAAAGGTTCACATGGTAACGCGTTGCGAAAGATAAATTTAGCAACATCAAGTTCCGTTGTTTCCTTTCATTGAAGGCTAATCATCCTCAGGAAATTTAGAGACCGAGATCAAATAACTTACACCCACAGATTCGTTTATCACGCTGTGTAGTGCATAACTAATTCTTCTACCTGAACATTCAGTATCAGCACACCCTATTGAATAAAGCCAGAAAAACAATAGAGGTATAAAAATATGAATTCACCAAATTTTGTGATTTTTCACGCTTACAACTATGTATGTAACAAAGTGAAACAGTGAGATATATTATCATATTAAGCAACTAATATTGATGATGGGATGAACTATAGTAATCAACAATGTCAATAATGAATACATATTCTTGTACATGGAGGAATGTGAGTTCATTTTGAGATGGAATTTGAAAACAGAAGGGGTAAGGCAGCAATCAAACGAAGTCCGGATTGTCTGATAACTATAGAAATTATGATTGGTTTATATAAGTTCCAGATCACCTGAAAATCGATACAGAATATGCAAAGCAATGAGGTAGTAGCTGTTTCGTGCCTATAGGTAACCCTCGTGCTATTGATAGAAGAAACCAGAGAAGTAGTGAATAGGTCTTTATTTCGATCTTCGCGCAGTCACAGTGGAGCGTGGGATTATCTGTTCAGACAAACAAAGGCTCTCAACATTCCATATAAGATAGTAGGGAATATAACGCTTACAAAAGGTAAGGAAGTGAATGAATACTTGAACAATACTGTTTTAGCATATGCCTGGTTGTTTGGGGTCAACTCTTAACCAACCAACCTGAGCTGTTACAGCTGCCTATAATTCGAGACTGGGGGGTTACTGTATAATTAAAGAAGTTTTAAAGAGAAAGAATAAACTCAAAATTTGGTAGAGTGAAAAAATCTGATTAGTGAAATGGCGTCTTTAGTGTACATGAGATAAGAATTAGTTAAGCAAAGATTGCTCGGCAAAATAAATGCTCATAAGTTGATTTTAATAACCAACGAAATTTTTAATTGCAGGTGATTGAGTCAAAGCTGTGAATTTACTAGGGTTAGGACAAGTTGATTGATATCTCTTGCTAGATATATAAATCTGGCCTGAGCTTTTAATTGCCAATACTCTGGCAAACCGAAGAGATGCCGTGTATTTTCGTCTGATGGTAACTTCAAAGGATTGGGGTTTCAGTCAAGAGATGCCTTGTATAAATTATATGTTGAATACAATAAATGGGGAAATAAGAACTTCCAATTACCTCAGGAAAGTAATTACCTTCCTGGAATGTCTACAATGAAAAGCACTCCAAAGCATGCTTGAACTCAAAAGAAAAACCCTCACCAAAGATGATAGCGAAGACACATTTTGCAACACTTTTCAAAGGAGACCAGACGTCTACTTCGGTTCCACAGGTACAGAAAATGATTACCTTGAGCGTTGCCTCACGACCACTTTTTCTATTAACAACTAATTTGTTTTACACCTCGGATCCAGAATTCATAAGAATCAGACTATATCATTTGCAGTAGCGCTCTGATACCATGAAGACGCAAATCGCAAGTGATGACAGTTTTCTACTTCTACCACGCACTGTTTGAATATAATGTGGCCCTACTATTGTCATACCAACGACAGGAAGTATTAGGTTTTAAATGCTGGGTCAGAATAGTCAACCCCTCCGGAAAATACAAACTGCCTCTTCCCTTACCGGTAGACAACCACAATAACATCAGATAACAATAATCATAACAAGATCGAACAATTGTGTAGCATGCCTAGCCGCCCCAGTCAACTACTCTCTTTTTTAACTGTTTCAACTGTTACATACAGTGAGTTTCTTTCAAACATACAACCTGTGCAAAGTTACTGGATCCACGTGAAGTGGATTGGTAGAACGGTTAAAAGTACTTACTTACTTACGCCTGTTACCCCTCGTCGAGGAGCATGGGCCGCTCACCAGCATTCTCCATCCAACTCTGTCCTGAGCCCTCCTTTCCAGTTCTTTCCAGTTACTAGATCCACGCGAAGTTGATTGGTAGAACGGCTAAAAGTGGTGCACCAATTTTAAGTATCCCCTAAGCTTTATTCCCGCGTAGCATAAATTCGTTTGTTTTTACTATTTTATATCGGGTAACTCGAACGTTGTGCACTTAGTCCTTAGATTGTCTCACTTTCGCCCCTGTCTACTAAGTAAAATGCACGTTAATAGCGTTGTTACCAGTACACTATCACCACAAGGACGACGAGTAGAAGTCTTAATATAAGGGTTAATAATAATAAAATCCCACTGTTTGTCAACAAGCTAATAAGTAAACCTTAAATGACAAAAGTCGACGAACCTTAGAGCATTGTATACAACATTTATTGCTCAAACCAGGTATCAAAAACGAGTATCAACATGATCTTTCAGATCACACTGATACCCGGATTCCTACTCCTAGTATGATCAGTAAGCAATGACAAATTAGGAGGAAAGGCCGTAACATACTCCTGGTAACGCAGTCTACTGGGAAGACAGGGAGCAAATACGACTGCAACTCAGCATTCAACTGCACTTTCTGCGATAGCTGGGCTCACTATTAATGTGATGCTGCAGTACCTAGGCAATGCTACGAGCTCATACCAATACTGTCGAGGGTAATGGAGAGAATAGTTAGTGAAAAAATGAGAGAATACATAGATTAAAAACAACATCCTTCATGGACTCAACACGGGTTAGACATGTGTGTCGAATCTCCTGACAACATGGAACAGTTGGTCGACTTTCTTGGACTAAGAAATTCCGGTCCGCGCATTATTCCCTGACTTCACATAGGCTTCTATACAGTGCCACATGTGCTCCTCATAAGGAAGATTGGTTGGGCGGTTTTTGCCATTCCACTTCCATTTCGGCAACGAAACTAGTGAAATAACAGAACGTTCCGGACATAGGTGAACGGAATGTACACTAGCTGGAGAGTCATGAAATCAGGAGTTCTACAGAAGTCCTGTAGTGACCTACATTTGTGACGAGAACGCGATCGGTATAATGGAAACTGTTATTATAACCTATTGTACCAGTGATTGTATCACTGTAATTGTTTGTTTAAGTGTACCGAAAACACACTTCCTTCCGTTGCCTGTCACCTTGCACGAACTCGCTTACTCTCAGCAGTTCTGCTTGTAAACTCTGGCACGTCTCGGTATTCTTCCGATACCACGCGATCGCCAAAAAATATATCTTATTTCAACCGTCGACAGCCTTCTGGGTTTGGCTTACCGAGGAATCCATCTCGATATCTGGCGCGTAATCGTCTTGTAGTGTTGATCATAGTCAGTCGCGACTCCACGCCATCTCCAGACCGTCTCTGACCTAGTTCTGTTTTCGGTCTTCATTAATGACTCTTCCGCTCGACAGCACTAACCTACACGGACTACACGAAAATATTGACACTCATTAGAAGTGAAAGTGACTCATTCAAGTTTCTCGGGATTGTGACAACAATAGGTGGTTGAGCAGTGGTCATTGAGTTGAAAATAAATCAGTAGAATTGTTATATCATGGACGTTTCGCCCTGTGACATAAAGGACATGCGTCCTCCGTGAAAATCCGCTCCCAGCTGTCTCTTGAGAGTGTGATCTCGGGCTGGTAACTCTGGAAAGTTAGTGCACAAATTCAAACTACATAAAAAATGAAGCCAAAGGAAACACCACTCTTCAGTTTGTAAGAAAAAAATAATCTCAACATTGTTGATAACTCTCTCCATAAAGTACTCACGGCCCCACTGTGAAGTTTACAACGTTATCCCTCTGCCTCTGCTCAGAAGAGACACAAGCCTCTAAGGGAAAGTATGAAGACTGGCAACTAAGTGGATAACAGAGCTAAAGAGTAAGTCTTACAAAGACAGTTTCCAGTACGTCGGATTATTCTCTCTGTGCTATGAAAGAATGAGGAGTGCCTTGATAATAACAGGCGACGCATTAAGTACGCTGATTTACCCTACATACGAGTATTCTACCAGAAAACCACCATCACATCCCTCGGGGCAACCCCTATAAGACTGCACTCAAAGGATGAAAACCAAGGTACGATAATGCTTGATCTCAGCTGAAGTGCCCACAGCCCCCACAATGGGTAGCTTCACGAGGAGACTTGGAAAACATTTACGCACTCATGAATTACCATTCTTCGTTGAGACCAGCTGTGCCTGATGCATGTCCAACAACCTATCTGAAGTTGTTGTTGTTGTAACACACAACTAACGTGCTCTTATCTCTCTTATCACCACCTCTGTTTCCCCTTTGTATTCTTATACTTCCTTCTTTGCATGCCGTATGTCTTGCCAGTCAATTAGGTTATTTATTTATCTGTTTACTTGTTATTTCTTAGAACAATCGCCCTCTCTTAGCATTCTAGTTTTTCCTTTATTATTTTCCACATTACGACCAACCGATATCCTGCCTGGTAATATGATGGCTGCAGGTATTAAGAATACCTACAGCCCTGAGGCGAACCCACTCACTCAAATTACAAACTATACAAATTGACAAATAACTAGCGAACTGAGTAGAATTAGTTCAATCGAGCGGCTAAACTAACACCCAATGGACATTGCCAAGTATCCGCGACCGTACCGAAACAACAAGAAGTGATCCCTAAGAAATCAATCGGTTTATACAAGCTCGTAACAAAGGTATTAGATATTAACTGTTATCTTCATTTTACTTCCCTGAACTCTATTTAATTCCACAACAAACCAATTTTCTTCTCAGTAATGTGGCAGTTGCTAGTCTTAGCTACCCTGCTACTCTAGAACAAACCCACTGATTTGTATCCAAGACAAATTAGTCCCTAATTGGTTATCAAATCCATTGGCGCTAGTGCTTTGGATGGTACAAAAGACCTGGGACTGTACCATAACATCAGGAAGCGAGTGCAAGGCAACCAGAAGATTCAAACTTGATATAAAGATATTGGACAAGGGCCTTTTGTTCACCCGCTTGATATGTTCACACTGTTTACAGTTTGGAGTAACTGCATTGTGACGGATTTAAGATCTCATACTAGATTTCCTAGTTGTGATTGTCGAATCGACTTAAGTACATTCTGTCAATGATTGTTATCAGTTGTTTTCACTCATAAATGTAAGTGCATTCCATGTGCTAGCGTAATCGGTTCACTTTTTTCTTTAATTCTCAGATATCCTCACCCACAGTTTTAAACGCTTTCCTTAAACCCAGATTCTTTTAGGCCAGACACAAAACAATATAGTAAATTGTAGTATCTCTTATAGTGCGCTTGAGCCTGGTTTGTAATATATACTATAAAGACATCGGAGATATATTTTCAATATTATGGTTTGTACTGTCACGTAATTACAAACTGATAAAGTATTAACTGCTTTAAAATTGCAAATAAAGCTACGTAGACCAATGCAATCAATTTTTATCTCAGCTACAGAGACTTCTAATAACTTCAGCTGTCTCATATACATCCAGAAAATCCAGTAACTAGAACTACTAAAACCCTACAAATCGGACTCATTCAGTCTTAAATACCTATATAAACATATATGGAGCACTTAATCTGCTACACACACGTGTTACATTTTCTACACTCCACTTTTCAACATATGACAATTTAGGTTCGCAGATTTCATCATTTCCTGTAATTTGTACTATCAACTCATGTCCGAGTTCGTGTTAATTTTAAGGATGTACATTACTATTGGATACTTTGGAGCTCACTAGAATCATAAACGCTTGACATCAAGGACAATTTGAATAGCCTTTATCTTACCTCAGATTATTCAGTAACTCTGAAATATGAGACGCTCAACAATAAGTTTAAAACTTCCAGATAATTCAGTTTGATTGAATCAAGCGGAATGCTCTTGGCTAATATCTTTCTGGAAGGCTGAGTACTAGCCTACTGCAGTGTAAACATATTCAGTTTCTACTTGAGCGTACAAAAGCTGTTCTTATCATTATGGCATTTTTCTGAGTAATTTACGACTTCTTTTTAGATATTCTAACATAAATACGTAACTATACAGAATTTATTGTTATAAAATTATACCTGCTTCATTTGAAATTTCTAGGTGTCACTGTCAGATTGCTAATATTTCACACTCTTATCAAAACAAAACTACAAATTTGTTTCTTCCATTCATTGCAACATTAGAAACCACCCTTGCTTAACTAGCAAGTTCAGTTCACTCTAAATGGACTTTATATTGAAACCAGTTATTTCATGTAAGTCATTCGAAATATGAATTTCTCCACTAAACAACTATTTAATATTATATTCTCAGGATTTTGTTACATTTGTTTCAAAGACTAACTTCTTGAATTGATAATTATCTTATAAAACACCTGAAGTAGAACTCACTACACTAAGGTTTGTTTGCCTATTAATGATATAAGTTGTTTGCAATTTTAATGTTGTATCTCATCAGCTGTTGATTTTGGCTGGTCAACCTGTAGAAATCAACATTTAGGTAAATTTATTTTGAAATTTATCTCATCCTCATTGGTTTCACACTAGAGTCGAGATAGATTAGTTAAATGCTATAACATGAGCACGGTAGCTGGAACTGGTATCATTGTGTAAGATAGAAATATTTCAAGGTTTCTCTCTTGTACAATACAAAGTTCGACACTAAGTAATGCTTATAAAACGGTGAAAATAATATTAAGTGAAGTTTGAAATCTAGATTAAGTTAAAAGGAAAATAAAGATCGATTCCTACCACTTGGGATTTGCATCATACAATTTATCGAGCATGCAATAGAAAGCTACAGTGGATTCAATACTAGCTCCTATTCAGAATCAGGTCTAATGACATTTAAAGTCACTGAGTTGAATCATTTCTTGGACTTTGTGCACAAAGTGGTGAAGAGCCTAATAATGCCAATTATTTGCAATTATTCTTTATTTCATTGCACCCGACGTGCAATGTTTTATGGTGTAGGAGTAGGTTGGAAAAAAGCTAGGGGCGGCCAGACCAAAACGTGGCACAAACCCATGAAGTCACTGACAAGTGGACTGAGCCATGCTGGTAGGTGTAGAACACCTGGTTGGGATCCGCGAGATGATAACAACTGATGGTTAGAGACGTTGAATGATATGGCTCAAAATCGTTTGGAATGGCGAAGGTGCACCCACTCTTTGTGCTCTGCCAAATTCTAATCTTCTGAATTCTTCATGTCCCTATTTTTTTCTCTATATAAGTTTATTTCACTGGATTATACTCCTTGAATAACATCTTCGAACCCTAATTTTTCGGATTACTGCTTATACTCTTACTACTTCTACCACTGTGGGATTCGAATCGACAACTGCATCTCTGTGCTAATGTGGTATGACAACTCGAACTGATGTACGTACGTACGAAGTTCTACATTGTGACTGACTAACTTCATCGCACCATACGAAGGAAAAAGTACCTTCAAGTCTTTCTAATCTAATTCCAGAAAATAATACATCTTCTGAAAGTCATTAATCCTACCTGTATCAAGCATTTCCAGAACAATGAAGTGGGTGTTTAAAAGTCTAAACTTTTACTGAATCATGGTTTCTACTATGCTCAAGCAACATTACCACTTTGTTAACGTAGCCTTGTACTTCTTAAACTTTAACAATTGCACCTAGGATTCATGAAGCAAGTGAGAGTACTATTCATAGAACTGACTTTTCATAACCAGTCCTTCCATGCGTGTGAAAGTAGCGTCACTGCAGTTGCTTGTGATTTGTGAAGAAGACAACGCTGCCGCCATTTTCTGGCACAATTTCACCGTCGGAGCTGAAACGTGTTGCTTCTGGTCTTCAAGAAACCCTAAGAAGTGTTTGATTAGGCCATCGCAATGACTAACCGCATTTAGTTCTGTAGAATGGTAGCTTTGATAGGATCAGATTTTCGTGAGTGTTGCTTAAACTTTGTTGGAAAGGATGTCATTATTTTTTCATTATCGTTCGCTTTAATTATTTTCAACTCATAAACATCACTTTAATTTCAAGAGATTTTTATTTGTTTTTAATGTAGGTGCTGGTGATGAAAATCTTCTGCCCTATTTCGAAAGTCGCTGTTTATCAACTTTGGGGAGTCAGCAGGTGGTATGGAAACATCCGAAACTGTCAATGGTCCATTCTGTACGATTAGGAGCATGTTTTACAAGATTTCGTGTTAGCCAGTTGCAGTCAAACGTCAAAGTTTTATCAAGTGGAAGACCTATTCGACCTGTTGGTACATTTCAACCATTACTTTATATTTATGTGACTTCAAATGTAGGTAACGTTCACTGTTTTTGTAATATTATGATTCATCTAACTTATGTGCCTTTATTAATTGCCCTAGTGGAAGCCTGAAAACTTGTTAAAAAGCTAACTGATACAAATCCTTCGGTGTGTTTAATCATATTTCGGTTGACCATGTTAAATAACATTTTAATTGTGCCTGATGATGCATTTCGCGTATTAGGGTGAATATTTGTTGATGCATGGGGCTGATAAAATGTACATCTGCTCTACGTGTAATGAGATATCAAATCATATGACTGTTTGATCAAATGAATGGATACCTCACAGTAAAGGATTCCGGTCCATTAACTTAAAATTCCCTTTTTATTGGTATACGAAAGGGTGAATAGTAAGTTCAAAGGTATATGTATGATTTTTAACCCAAGTATCACTCTAAAATTACTCTGAAAATGTAATATACTTTAAAGTGTAAAGAGAAATTTTAATCAGCTAAATCACGTGGTTTTTCCGCTAAAGTTGTATCTAAACCTTTCTTTTTAGCCCTAGTAGGCTCAATTAAGTAAACACATATCTAAAGTGTTAGTGACCTAATGGCAATATTGAGGCAATCCGCACTGGATGCACATACGTCAAAAGAGACTAACTAGTTGTAGTTTTAAACATCAGTGCGAAGATTCGAATAACCAATACTAATGAAAATGATGTTTTGTTTGAAAAAAAACTGTTTATCATCTTGTTGGTTTAATAAGGGACAGTAAAAACTTGCGGAATCTTCGAACTGTATTAGTGATTACTGTTATAACGTATAGATGCCCATGAATAGTCCTCAAAAGTTATCATTCATAATTCACCAGGGGATATAACACCTCCCCTTTTTGAGAAATCCGGAGTTGATATCCGGATTTTAAATTTCTCGAATTCATCCTCCCCCACGAAAGACTGTTGGATCCTCATATACCCAAGCTACTATTAATGTGACATTATATAAAACATGTTTGTCACATTTAACAGAGAATCCATTAGAACTGACTAGATCATGAGGATCGACGACAATTGATTTGAGGTCACCAGCGTCTGATTCTTCTGAAAGTTTCCTTGGTTTTATTCGGCACCTCATTAGTAGATAATGAATCATAATCGGTATCTATGAAAATCGTATTGGATTCTTGATTATCATTTAATGCATCCGACATTTTTCTGCCATCTTTATAAGAGATTTCAACAGGAACATGTGAGTCACCAAAATAATCGAAATCTGGCAGAACAATTAGAGAATCCTGATCATTAGATTCATTTGAAACTTTTTTCGCATCATGACTAGTTTCATTTGGCGCAACTGTGTTCACTATACTACTTGATTTGTTTCCCGTGTCTTCGTGGGCGGGTACTGCAGCAATTTCATCGGCATTTAGTAAGACATTTACTTTCTGTGAACAGGATAATCCACTGTTTGCACGTCCTTTTCCGGGAATAATAGGATTTGGACCGTTTATAGGGCGTGTCTCTGAAACAGGTAGTACTGGACTACTGGGCTGATCATGTATGACTGCTACTTCTGCGTTTAAACTACTGTTTTTCACGGATTCATTGAGGCTTTCCCCGGCATATTCATTCGTTCTGCAATCGATTTCCAGCTCTGTACGCAATTTAGAAATTAATGCGTCATCTTCCGTCGCACCCTCAAAGCATGGTTGATTCAGCAGCTTTGTGTGTAACTTGTCAATGAAATCCAACTGACTCTTTCTAAAACGCTGCTCTTGTCGCTGGAATAGCAACTCTAATTGATAAGAAGTTAGAGCCTTTTTTTTTTTACCCCGTCGCCAGTTGTTATAACGTATAGATGCCCATGAATAGTCCTCAAAAGTTATCGTTCATAAGTCACCAGGGGATATAACAATCAATAACAAGCTTTCTATTAAGATTCAAAAACCCTTTCCAACTTTTGACCTTGGTTATTTTTGCGTATTCTAGCTGAATATCATATGTGTTGTATATTACCGATTATGTGTTGCAAATATTTAGTTAATGTTTGTCTCGTGATGTAATATCATTTACAGTGGGGTTAGTGATATGTCTTGTCGATTATGAACGCCATATTCAGATCCTAAGCTAGTTCCGTAACCCCAGGCTAGAACTACTCAGCGGCTTGAACACCAGAGAGAAAACACGAGTATGAGAGAAACATTTTACTGCAAGGTTCAATCTTGTTACAGAAAATCACAGGTATTTATAGATGTTAGCGTATGTTAAATCAACATCCTATTTCAGCCAATCCATTAACGACATCTTATGTTACCGGCCAATAGTAGCTCGCCACGTTGGAACTCTAGAATGTTCCATCGTACTCTGATTGGCTGGGTCTCTTCGGCTCCTTTTTGGGCCTCTGGAGGCTCCGTCGAAGTTCTCCGAAAGCCGACTCAACAGTTAGGAAGTAAATTCCTCATAGTTGTATGATTAACTTGTATCATTCTATGAAATAATTAGCTGTAATTTGAATAACATGTATGGAAGTATATATTTTCTGAC
Source organism: Schistosoma mansoni (assembly GCF_000237925.1). Lineage (NCBI taxonomy): Eukaryota > Metazoa > Platyhelminthes > Trematoda > Strigeidida > Schistosomatidae > Schistosoma > Schistosoma mansoni. Next base: position 1,162,741 of record NC_031498.1, on the reverse strand, counting down.
CCATTTTTGCTAGACAGTAGAAACACTAATGACGTAATAAATTAGTTGATAGTAATTTGAGGTAGTCAACAATAAACCTTGGACTAGTGACTACATTGCAACTCAATCAATACAATTCGACAAGCAATAAGAAGAACTTGACATATACGATGTTGTTCACCATTCAACCAACTGTAAATTATTTGATGTATGACCAAAGATAAGTAGACCTGTTTTGCTGTGATTCATTCTGACTGCTACGTTACTTCTTAACATTCTGTTATCCATAATCGCTTTCCCCTTCAACTTTTTAATTTTGGTTTTTTGATGATTCTCTTTATCTATCGAGGATTTATGTGGTTTATTTATATGGTACAATTCTACAGATGGATCAAATATATTAGTACTCTGAACTATTCACGATCGAAACTCTAAATTTGAATTAAAAAAAGTGAACTGCCAACACACTGATGTGGATGTTTGTTGTCAAAAGGACAATGTATGCTTCGAACTTCAAATATGTCATCCTACGAAGTTGTTTTGTTAAGCATATAACTGTTCATTATTTTTTTAATACTGTTATCATACACTGTTTTGTTACTAAATATTCAACAATTAACTAGAACTTCGATCTTTTGATTTTTCATTGAATATCTTAGGATGTTTCCCATTATACATCACATGGTGGACGGAATGCCATCGGTAGTTGGCTGGGTCATTTACGTGCCAGAAATGTATTTGACTGGCTGATTATTATGGTCAATTCTGATCCACAGTATAACACACCGAAAATTCTGCAAAAATCAAATGTACTTGATAAAATTAAAAGTGATTTTAATGTTCGTACAGGGGACCGGTAAGTCTTACGATTGGTGTTTTTCATTTTGTTTAGTGTGTTATATCGGATTACTCAATATGTTGATTTCGAAGAGACAAATATTTGAAATTAAAGTGTCGGGTGTTCCATTTTTTTCTAAAGCTCATCAGTTATACCGTTCCCTGTGGTTATCGCTCTTGATGTCAGGTGAACGCATACTATTTTTCGAACGTTGACTCTATCACTTGAAATCTGCAATATCAGACCGCTCATAAATATAGTGATATTATTCAATTTCCTAGTTCAAGATTCTGAAACCATAAGATTATACTGTAGTTCATATTGTATGTATATCTCATCTTGGACTATACTGGTCAAATGTGTATTCCATTTTCTGTCTGCTTATAGGATTGTGGAAATGTACAAAAGCCTGTTAATTGGATAGTTGTTTAGCATTTCGTGCGCAACAATAGAAAAAAGTAATATGCTGGTTGCGTATTCTCGAAAAAGACACCGAACTTTTTGTATTGATTAGTAATGGTTCGAAAATGTTGCTGAGGTCTATCAACTCCTGTCACCATACATGTATCCTGAGCGAATCTTCTTGAAATCGACTTTTTGGTATAGGACGAAATACTTATCATGGGCTTTAATGCCAGTCACACTTCAAATATACTGCCCCCCGAATGCCCTGGTACGGCCGAGAGTGGAGAGAGTCATTTCTCCCTTACTAAATGCTCTCACATAGCTAAGTGCATACAACCGCTGCCAGGGAAGTCCTACTCACTGCCTTCTCGCGGAGTTACTGTTGTTTACAAAATTGAGAAGACGAAAAGCAAATGTCCGGCATTTTAACCGGATTGGTGGGTACGGAGGATCTACCTAGAGGAGTTGGGAAACCTTCATTCCAAACCAATGATGAACATGGGCTACAGGATCGTAAGGAGACAAATGTCGTACGAACCTATTTGCTGGTCACCGGCTACCATGGGACTGCACCTCCTAAAGTCGCTCCATTGCCTTGTGGATTAGACCTTTAGATCAAAGGCTCAGGGTGTGGCCCTGTAAGAAAACCACCTGCCTCAGTTTGAGCACCCGGATAGTATCCCAGCCCTCACGCAAACCGAACGATATATGTGGCGCATTTCTATTTGTTGCCATTTTGTATCAATCTTTGTGTTTAAATAAATTAAATAAGATTATATTCACTTGGAGTTGTTTACTTGTATCTTCCCATTGTTATTTAGGACTGCAATTGATCAGTCTCTTGTTGGCATATTTGCATCCTGTGCGGACTTCCTCAATATTGCTTGAAGTCACAAGCTTTATAATCAAAGATGGATAGTGGCTAGCAGTGGAATCCAGGACGCGCGTTTTCCTGGTTGAGCTCCATTGGTTACTGCTTCTCACTAGAACTCCAGGAATTACCTCATGGAGCCAGTCACTAGTGAGCATATGATCGTTATCAGAAGGGGGGTTTTGCGGAGATTTTAGTAATTTTATATAGCTGAGATCATAAGTCAATTGAAGCTAGACCACCATGAAAAACCTGGAAGCACTGGATGGACGTTTCGTCCTATTGTGGGACTCCTCAACCATATGAAATTACCAAAATCTCCACAAAACCCCCTTCAGATTAAATACATATTGCGAAGTTTATTAGATCTTTGACCTGAATTGTCATAGGGTTTTTCTCAACGTCATATGGTATATGTATCGTTCATACTTAAAATTTAGTTAATCAACCATTGAGTAATTGTTTATGTAGACATAGTGAAACGTAAAATAGGTATTCAGAGATCAGCATTATTTGAAACCAATCAACATATTGATGTGAAATGTAGTACTCAGCTGTATTCCATTGACTAGGCACATTGTTTATTTGGTACTTTCTTCATTAACCATTTGGCTTCGAATCACTTTTGTAAACCGAGTTTATTGCTATTCTCAACCCAAAGAATCTGACTATTTTTTTTAAATTCTACATTTCACGTAAACTTGTTTTTACTTGATTCCTTGCTTAGATAATCACTGTATCAAAGTAAACATATATTAATATGATATAATCCATGTATACAGTTTTTTCTATCTTTTAAAGACAATTTCTAGAAGTACCAGCACCTAATTCAGCTGAAGAGAAACTATTCAATGAATCATGGAATCAGTTAACTTATCTTGTTCGTAAATCTATCATATCAGCTTGTATGTCAATTATTGTTGATTATGATGTACATTTACAAATGCTGACCGATTCATGTTCAACCTTTACATGGGATTATTTTGAGTATTTAGATAGAAAGGTAATAAAAAGTATTGTCAAATTATACTATGATGATGAGTTTAAATCAACTAATCAGATTGAAGATAGCGGTTTTTGAAATTTGGCACGAAATATAAAACACAATTATGAATAGCTTATTACTCAAAACAATGGTGTTCGACTATATTTCATATTTTGATTGATTTTGAAGAGGATGTGATTGTGTTGAAATTGATGAAACCATTATCCGCAAAACACGGTTAGTAGAAGCAGAAATGTAAACGTAAATTGGGCGAGTAGTAATTTCTTTAATTTAATTAACCAGTTTTCGGGATATGGGATATAACGTTACAGAGGAGGTCATTTAGAGTATGTTCCAAATAGAGTGGGGAGAGTCCGCTCTCCCTCTCGAAATACTCTCACATGGCCATGCGTAATATAGCCTCTGTCAGGGAAGTCTTACTCACTGCCTTCTCGTGGCGGGGGTGTTGTTTACGAAATCGAGAGGACGAAAAGCGAATGTCCGGAGCTTTAACCGGGTTGGTGGACATGGCGAGTCCACCTAGGGGAGTTGGAAAACCCTGATTACAAACCACTGGTGCACATGGGCTCCAGTATCCTGAAGGAACGAATGGCGTATGAACCAATTGTTGGTCACCGTCTACCATGGGAATGCATCTCTTTACGATGCTCCACTGCATTGTGGATCAGAGCTTTAGGTCGAAAGCTCCGAGTGTGGCCCCCTAAGAAGACCACCTGCTTCAGTTTGGGCACCTGAGCAGTATCACAGCCCTCACACAAATCTCATTTGATTTGTGTGGCGCATATGTATCTGGTACCCGTTTGTACCAATATTTATGTGTATAAATAAAATAAAATATCCAAGTAGAGTGCGGTAATTCTCATATCCGTAATTAGAAATTATATCCAGCCTGAAACAATGAAGAACATGGGCTATCAGATTTTATTTATTTTATTTTATTTAAACACATAAATATTGGTACAAGGAAGCACCAGATAAATATGCGCCGAGTAAATCTCATTTGATTTGTGTGAGGACTGTGATACTGCCCAGGTGTCCAGACTGAAGCAGGTGGTTTTCTTAAGGGGCCACAATCGGAGCCTTTGACCTAAAGGTCTAGTCCACAAGGCAGTGGAGCATCGTAAAGAAATGCAGTCCCATGGTAGCCGGTGACCAACAATTGGTTCATACGCCATTCGTTCCTTCAGGATACTGGAGCCCATGTGCACCATTGGTTTGTAATCAGGGTTTTCAAACTCCCCTAGGTGAACTTTCCGTGTCTATCAACCCGGTTAAAGTTCCGGGCATTCGCTTTTCGTCCTCTCAATTTCATAAACAACAGTAATGCCACTAGAAGGCAGTGAGTAAGACTTCCCTGTCAGAGGCTATATATTCGCGTGGCTATGTGAGAGCATTTGGAGAGGGAGAGCGGACTCTCCCCACTCTCGGCCGTACCAGGGCATTTGGGGGCTATCAGAAGATTTGTAGAAATGTCAGTCATCTACAGGCTCCATAAGAAGAATAATATGAAGTCATATGGACGAATTCCTATATCATTCTTACTATAAATTCAATCCTAATGGACTTAAAATTAAGTTGAATAAATTCACTAATCTTGTAAAAACTCTCTGTGTATATTTTACTATTTCTGATTTTTTTTGCGTGGTTAATACTTCATTGTTATCACATGCATTTTAATTGGGTAATGGTGGAAGTTTACCAAGATACTACCTAATCAATTCACTTTTACGTTTCTACCTCTATTAAACAATGTTTTGCGGATAATGGTTTCATCAATTTCAACACAATCACATCCTCTTCAAAATCAATCAAAATATGAAATATAGTCGAACACCATTGTTTTGAGTAATAAGCTATTCATAATTGTGTTTTATATTTCGTGCCAAATTTCAAAAACCGCTATCTTCAATCTGATTAGTTGATTTAAACTCATCATCCCAGTAACCTATTTCGTCATAGTGTTTAAATTAATTATGCTCATTTTCCAATATCTGATAAAATTCTATCTTGGATACATAAATTTACTTGGAATTGATAATGTTTACCATGTACCTATAATTGTCACTAATTATTCAATTAATATCAATTTATGTTTTGATGTATACCTATTTATATTTTTTATAATTCTTTGACAATTACACAGGAAGAATTAGCACATATGTATTTGTTTCTCGGTGGACACGAACATGCTTTACATGAGTATCGTGAAGCAACTGAATTACTTTCTAAATGTATTCAAGCGTCAACACAACAAGGTAGGTAATTTTTTGTTTAAATTTTCAATAGTTTTCTAGTGTTCTTTTTTAATAGTTTGATATGTTTATCTGTCAAAAGAATATTAAAACAGTATTATGATTTTTACTGATAGATCTGTTAACATCATATTTATCAAATGATCTAAATCTAATCTTATATTAGTTAACGTACTTATTTAAACAAATATATAGAACAGAAAGGGTCTATCGGTTAAGTGCTCTGGCGCGAAACTGGTAGGTCCTGTGTTCGAATTTCGCGAGGCGGGATAGTGGATGCGCACTGCTGAGGAGTCCCATAATAGGACGAAACGGCCATCCAGTGATTCCAGGTTCTCCATGGCGGTCTAGCTTCAATTGACTCATGATTTCAACTATGAAAATATATAGAATTGAAACAACGAGAAATAAATGATCAGTTTCAATCTTCTGTCCAAAAGTAAACAGTACGAATTGCCGAAAAGTGAATCGGTTTGTAATCTTAACTTACATCTACACTATTCATGATTAAGATGAATCGCAAGAGACGAAATAATGAAACGAATGGGCTAAGACTGATTTGTCTTCAATACAAAATACAGTAATATTAAACTAGGCATTCAATCAATACGTTAGGTAGTTAGTCGTAATTCGTTAGTTGTTTGAATCCTCCTATTGATGTTCAGGACTGCGATTGATCAGTCTCTTTTGGAATATGTGCATTCTGTACGGATTGTCATGATATTGCCAGTAATTCACAAGCATTCCCAGGCAAAGATGGATGGTGGCTTACAGTGGGATACAGAATGTGATTTTCACCCCATTTTTGACTCGTCAGCTGAATGTAGAGTTGGTGTTCGGTCCGGGACTCGAACCCAGTACCTTTCACTTCAAACTCCATCCCGTTATGCACTAATCAATTGCAAATCCAGCTTCTTAAAACAAAATCCTTAGTAAAAACCACACTTAAATATGTAGTACTGACCCACTAAATGGACGGGAAAAATCACTTTGTGTTCGGAATAACACACTAAGTGATCATTGAACACGTTGCAGATTATCCTAGTTCACTTGGTGAGTTAAGAATTTTAAAAGTATCAAATCCTTTTTGTTGTCAATTTTTAACTAAATGTTGATTTTCAAAATCTCATGAATTTATTCTATTTCATTTCTGTCTGCACTTATCATTCTATTCAGGATCTAAACGTCCTCAATGGTTAGATCGATTAACACAATTATCATCATCGAATGAAGTATCACATTATGTGTGTGACTATTCTTTAGATGTGACTAATACAGAAATAAAACAGTCTAGTCGTTTAAAAAATCGTAATGCTACATTATTCGAATTGAAAAATTACCTTTTATCCAGGCAAGCATCTATATTGTGTATATGTGATCGATTAAATGAATTTCCTGCACTTGCCTATCATACCATTTGTTCTACATTAACTGAAATAAACATATTAAATGTAAGTAAATTATTATTCTAACGGCATAGTGATTTCCGATATATATATATATATATATATATATATATATATATATATATATCAACCAAGACTTGACGTCTTATATCCTTTTTCAAGACTACGTAGTATTTAAAAGTCAAGTGAGTACGGACTGTTGTGAGTTATGCACCTACACATGGTTTATACTTACACATCCCTGTTCGGATAAGTTTAACCGTCTGTATATCTGTATATATACGCTTGATTTGCAAGCATAAGTGTTCGGGCTTTAACAAGAAAATTTTCTATTCGGTTATGATATTTTTGCACCGCTGGATTGATTAAGCACAAAGTGTAGCACACAACGTCTGTTAGTCTATACATAAGTCGAGTTGCATCGGTGTGCATATACGGCATGATACTAAATTTCCTATCCATAAAAATGCAAGAACTTTAACAAATGGAAATTGTAGGTCTTCTGATTATTTCTCTATATTAATAAGGGGTCACTTAGATATATTATGTATTCAATATAGCTGAAATAAGATCCAAGAAAAATGCAACAGACAAATCGGTGTACATATGATATTCAGTTTCCATTAAACAAAAAAGGAGAAGGAATGTAATAAACGAATATAACTTACCCGAAAATGTTTATTTTTTGCTCTAAAACCAATCTATTCAAGTTTCTCTTACTAGTTATTTTCACTTAAATACAATCGCAAAACTCTCCGTCATAGTTTAAGCAGGATTTTAAAATAATACTAACCTCTTCATTTTGGCGATTAGTTGATAACTATGTAGTGACCGATGTCATATTTGTTTAATCTCTTAGTGCTGATCGTATGCTATCGATCAAGTTGCCAATTCGCTCTCTAGATGCCTCAGTGGTAACGTCTCGAACTATGAGGCTTCAGAACACGGGTCCTTATCCTTCAGGGAATATCAGTTCCCTCAAGATAATATGTACATCTTGCTGATGAGTATCATCTATCACGAAACCTAGGTTTTAGGTTTCCTCTTAACTACCTCCGACTAACTAACATTGATTTCTTGATAATTACTGAATAGTGCTTGATTTACCACTTGTTTGTTGCTAATATCTTCTTCTCACTGGTGTCATTGGTATATCAAGAAAATCACCTGAATAATAACTATCGTCAGCGAATTCATTTCTTCTCACTGTTTGTTTGACATGACTGATCTTAGAAAATTACTTAGTAAAGCATCAATTATGATAGAAAATCGTTTTACTGCTATTTTTTTCAATATTTGTAAAAAAGTTTGCTTATTTTTGAAAAGTAGATTCAAACGGATCAGTTATTTCACGCTGTTTGGATTCTGTGTATTTGTTTAAATACACTAACAAATATCCGTCTAGATTCAGATCGTTCAATGGATGATGTTAATAAATCAATTATTGAATTGTTGGATACAGCTTTTTCATGCAATAATATTTTAGAGAATATTAATTTTACACGCCTTTCAAAGTTATCATTTCATAGATCGTCGTCGTCGTCATCATCATCATCATCTACTCATTCTCCATCTTCAACACCGACCATAACAACACAAAGTGTATTTATAGATGCTAACAAAGATTCAAATGTCACTATTTGGTATATGAGTCATTTAGTTGATAAAATTTTCACCCATTTTCGTTGTCATGAATATCAGCTATTACGAAATATTTCACCTTTATCACCTATCAATAATGTTACCAGTTCCACAGAAAATTCATCCATAATCCATAAACTTTCATCAATTAAAATCAATGAAAACGATACATTTTGTTCTGAAAATTATTCCGTTGAATTATGGTTAATTATATTTAATTATATAAAACAAATTGGACAATTAATTGGTTTATGGTGTATCAAATCTAATTTACCTATACATCGTGAAAAATATTCATTATTAAATAAAGTCATAAATGATAGTTTAATAAATCAACAATCAACTAGAGATTCTATTCAACAACAACAACAATATGATCTTGTAGATCAATTAGAAATTGAAACCGATCAAACTAAAGCAGATCAAATACAATTAGATCATTCTATATTATTTGCTCATAATCATTTAATACCATTATTTACTTCATCAATAATTTATTCACAAATTTTTACTGCAATTGGACAAACATTAATTGGTTTTTTAAAATTAATACATTGTCCTAAACGAGCTTATGAAATTGTATATGATTTAGCTGATTTCTTATTGTAAGTTCCATGTATATACCTGAAATAAGAAATCCTAATTGACTTCTGTTAGTGAACATGATACTCAATATAAACGTTTCTTATATGTTTGCTAAATCAAGCTTATCCTGATGAGAAGATTAATGGCGAGACTATAATTTATGGACGAGCCAGTCAGAAGCGTTTGAGGGATTTCAAGGTCACGGCGCCAATTTCAGTACCTAATGGTTATGTACAATCGGTTCACAAAGGTTTTTAGGGAAAACGTGACAATTAAGCAGCTAAAATAAATGGGACTACAAAGAAGTTCCGGTATTTGTAATTGCGGGTATTAAATGACTAGTAGACCTTGTGCAGACTACCGTGATGTTGTCCTTCGATGTAATATATGTTGAAGGAAGACGTTTGCTCGGATAGGAACCTTTATCGCTCGATACAGATTGAGACTAAGGCATATTATAATGATTGCCGCGAACTGTGTAATAAAAGCACCAGTAACATTGGCTGCAATAATCGTAGATGTTACTGAAGCTTCGGCTGTTCAGTGGTATGAATATTGTAGAAATATACCCATAATAAAAATGATAAACTTATACAACCGGAGTACACACAAACGATAATGAAGCTATGTGGTCGAGGCTGAGAGGGTTTTTATGACCTTATCATGGCTCCAGAGACCAACTATTATGGAGCGATATGGATGGGTTCCTCTACCTTATGCATTACGATTTCGGAACCTTTGAACCTTTTTCTAACCTTGACAAGTTTTTGGATCATATAAAAGAAGTGTATCCACCTCACTTATTTGGTTTTGTATAATAAATTTTTACTCTATACTGACTGTTTACTGATTGGCTAACATTTCTCAAGGTCACTTAAGATTCGTTCAAAGGTCGTGCATAAATTATAGTCTCGCCAGATTAATAAACAGCTAGGGAGATGAAGTTGGCAAATTTGAAAAAAAGGTGTACAAATCATCGATAAATATGCATATATTTTTTTCCTTTGATCCGATCAAGGAAATATGTACTGAGATCCAGACTACAAGTATAATCGATTTCTTCCAACAGATTGTCTTGTATATGATCTGTCACCAAGTGTTTCATATTGAATTGTCATATGAACACTGGTATGTGTGATATGCTTAGCTTCACCCAGCTTGATTAAATTTTTTCACATTGTTATTTTTCCTTGCACTAAATGATTATCTGAAAATTGACCGGAAAGTGATATATATATATATATATATATATATATGAATTCATCGACTGTTGTTCTCTACCTTGTTTGTTTGTAAGACCATGCTTCTAGGTTGAGACTCACGAAACAATTATAACGTATGATTCGAGAAATATTGCATAATATGGCTCAAAATTGTTTGTAGACCTACAGTTTTATATGCAACTCAAAGCAGACACACTCATTCCTTGGTTATCTCTGTCTTAAAATTACTACTTGTCTTTACTTTATATTCTACAATTTAATTACCTCTTAATTTAATTTTATTACATTTGTCCTTTTCCCTAGTTTTGGTGTTGCATTTCCTTCCTGATAACGGTTTTATTTTCAATGTGTTGATTTACATTTTGGTCATTAGAATCGATATCTATTTATGACGAGTTCCCATATGTTAATTGTTACCACCAGTTGGAATCACTGTTTAATGGTAGTGGTTGTAGATGTATCCTATTTTTACAGTATTAACTAATGTCGTAAATGGATTTTATCATCATTGACAAGAAATAGACGTGACGCTGGTTACTACAAAGTGAAACGATAGCTTAATCCTTAAGGCATTCATATATATGGATCCCAATCCATATATATTAAGTTGAGTGGCCCCCAAATGTCCTGGTACGGCCGAGAGTGGGGAGAGTCCGCTCTACCTCTCCAAATGCTCTCACATGGCCACGCGAATATATAGCCTCTGACAGGGAAGTCTTACTCACTGCCTTCTCGTGGCGGGGATGTTGTTCACAAAAGTGAGAGGACGAAAAGCAAATGTACGGCGCTTTAACCGGGTTGATAGACACGGAAAGTTCACCTAGGGGAGTTTGAAAACCCTGATTACAAACCACTGGTGCACATGGGCTCCAGTATCCTGAAGGAACGAATGGCGTATGAACCAATTGTTGGTCATCGGTTACCATGGGAATTCATCTCTTTACGATGCTCCACTGCCTTGTGGACTAGACCTTTAGGTCAAAGGCTCCGATTGTGGCCCCTTAAGAAAACCACCTGCTTCAGTCTGGACACCTGGGCAGTATCACAGTCCTCACACAAATCAAATGAGACTTACTCGGCGCATATTTATCTGGTGCTTCCTTGTACCAATATTTATGTGTTGAAATAAATGAGTGGCTGGTTTGTATTATTAGCTCTATAATTAAGAGTGTTGTTTAAACGAAAGTACGCAAATTTGTATCTGGCAAATAAGTCACTAATTATAAAGACCGTAATATTGTAGTTGACGCTACTCACAAGATGTTTGTAAGTAGGTGTGTAGCGGAACATGGCGTCGAAGTTACAACAATTGTCAAACTGAATGAAGCTTCAGTGTATCGAAAGCGCAGCGTTGGCAGAACACTCGGAGACCTATCGAGAAGACAGTTTAGATGGAAGAACACACCGAAAAATGCAAGTAGATGATTGAAGGCTATGTGTATGTATTATGTAAATACTTTGTAACTTCTCATAAAAAACATTCTTTCTGCCTATTGTCTTGTTTTATAATATTACAGGGTGATTTATTAGTTTAATAAATTCTCAGGAATTTTAGAAGAGTAAGTTCTCGTACTGAAGCACTGATACTTCTTCGCATAACTGACGTAGCATAAACAGATTATTTTGTCGGTTTTTTTAGGGTGATGCAAATCACAATTAAACGCTACTGTTTGTCCTTATTTTAGCATCTAGGTGTTTGGTTAATTTTTTTCTCTCAGTGAGTTTTATTATGTAGGGCTCTTTTGCTGCCTATTACAGTCTTAGTATCATAGCTTACATCATGGACTAATTTTTATCAGACAACCATTGAAAGCAGATAACCACTAAATGTGTTGTTCCTTCTGGGTATTGAATTCTCTGATAATGCTCATCCACGACCCCACCGGCGATGAAACCCAACGCCTTTAGTCTCGCAGTGAGAACTTCATCTTTGGATCACTTAGCCAACATCTAATCTTATTCTTTATTTTCTAACATTTTACCGATCATTTAGTTCACAAGGAGCCCATGAATCGGCTTCGTGGTTATATGAGTCACTAATAAATCATTATGATGAATCTTCGTGGATTGGTTTAGTGACAAGTACACGTATATGCTTGGCATGGTGCTTCCATTCCTTGTGTGTAAAGAAACATTTTGAAACTAAAGAGGATTATGAAATTGCCCGAAAGTAGGTGAACATGTGAAGTTTGTTCCTTTTCCTTTTTATATACCTAAATCATCATCATATATTCTTCAATAATTGTGCTTGTGTTTCCTTAGAACAGATAGATTGTTTCTAGTAGTGAAATCCGTTACTCATGTTTCGTTCTTTCTGGGACTCGTCAGATGGTCATACCTGTCAAATCCCAGTATTGATATCCGTATTAGTACACCTAGCAATGTTAGCTACAATCCGTCTACTCTGAAAAGGGATTTATGCCAAAACGGCCATATCAGGCCATTCACCCCAGAGGATGCACATATACCAACAAAAAGACTGGTCAAAATTCAGTTCCGAATATCTACAATGCCGTAATTCAAACTCTTACTAATAAAAATATTAGTCCACGCCTACGATCCCACATGCGAGACTCGAAACTAGGGCCTTCGGTCTCGTGCGCGAACGCTTAATCTCTAGACCATCGAACCGGTATTCAACGGTTTTAATGTCTAACTTCAATTGATCCATGATATTGTGCAACCCTTTATGAATTGTCTTCGATGGATCACAGTGTAATAATAAGGTTTTTCGCCACAAATCTCATTTCCTTTACTTCGGTTACTAACGTTGGGTTTTGTATATTCAGCTTTATATTACTGTCACAATCTGTCATGTTTTATTTGGTTACGAGAAACTAACACTTCCCATTCGTTTACCCACAAAGGAATGAGGGTGGAAAGGGTAAAAAATGGCTAGGAAGCTTTAATTGTCAGAATTGAATGATAATATACACAAATCTTAAGTATTTGTACATTTATCCTCTCTGAACTAGATAATGGCATGTTGGCTGCTATCCTGACTAGCTGTATAATTAAATTCCTCAGGTGACAAGCTTCGTTCATAATTTGTCGCTTACCATTTAACCTTGAGACAGTATGTGAGATGCCTGGCTTTTGCACAGACACGTACTATTTCTTAACTCTCTCAATCTATCAGCCTTTATTTATATATTAGTTGATCATTTGCTTATTGGTTAAGGTTTTCAATTTTCGACCACTAAGTCCTAGGCTCAAATCCCGCTATACCTGCTTCAATTCGGGCAACTGGATAGTATCATTAGCTTTCACACTTAGTATGGTTCATACCCAAGTAACCCAATGAATAAGTTAATTTAATACACATTAATATTATCCATGTTCATCGAATTTTATATACATCTTTTTCTCTTATCTACAACGTATATGTTTAAGACAAAGAATAATTATCTGATTTAACCGTTGAACGTCTAAAAACTTTTCATGATATAAAATAAAATGTTTTTACTTACATACTTATGCCTGTTACTCCCAATGGAGCATAGGCTGCCGACCAGCATTCTCCAACCCACTCTGTCCTGGACCTTCCTTTCTAGTTCTATCCAATTTCCGTTCATTCTTCTCATGTCTGTCTCCATTTCTCGGCGTAATGTGTTCTTTGGTCTTCCTCTTCTCCTTTGTCCTTCACGGTTCTATGTGAGGGCTTGCCTTGTGACGCAGTTGAGTGATTTCCTCAATGTGTGTCCTATCCACTTCCAGCGCTTCTCCCTGATTTCTTCCTCCACTGAATGGAATCTGGTTTGTTCTCTCCCACAGTAACTTGTTTCTGATAGTGTCTGGTCAACGGATCCGAAGTATCTTGCGCAGACAACTGTTCACAAACACCTGTATCTTCTGGATGATGGCTTTTGTAGTTCTCCAGGTTGCCGCCCCATACAGTAGAACTGTCTTGACATTTGTATTAAAAATTCTGATCTTGGTGTTGGTTGACAATTGTCTTGAGTTCCAGATGTTCTTCAGTTGTAAATATGCTGCTCTTGCTTTGCCGATCCTCGCCTTCACATCTGCATCAGATCCACCGTGTTCATCAATGATGCTGCCCAGCTATGTAAAGGTTTTCACATCCTCCAAAGCTTCTCCGTCAAGTGTAATTCGATTGGTGCATGCTGTGTTGTATCGGAGAGTCTTGCTTTTCCCTTTGTTTATATTGAGACCTACTGTTGCTGAAGTAGCTGCTACACTGGTCGTCTTCTCCTGCATTTGTTGTTGCGAGTGTGATAGAAGAGCCAGATCATCTGCGAAGTCTAAATCGTCCAGCTGCACCCTACCTGTCCGCTGTATCCCCTGCTTTCCTCCAGATGTTGACGTCTTCATGATCCAGTCAATCACCAAGAAAAAGAGAAAGGGTCTTTACCTCGAATGAGTCGGTGAGTTGTTGTCCATGACCGATTTCGCAGTTTAATCCATCATAGGAATTCTGTATGATATTGACTATCTTCTCAGGCACGCCGTAGTGTCGAAGAAGCCTCCATAGTGTTGTCCTGTCCACGCTATCAAATGCTTTCTCGTAGTCAATGAAGTTGATGTAGAGTGATGAATTCCATTCAATTGATTGTTCCACAATGATCCGTAGAGTTGCGATTTGGTCTGTACACAAATGATAATAGTCTAAAAGCACTTTTTTTACACAGTATAAAAGTGGTAAACGAAATTAATCATATTTATTTGTAACTTAGTGAATTAATATCAGTCATTGCCATTTTCTTAAACACTATACAACATTGTATTCATGTTTTGTGGAACAAACACTAATTATATACTTACTTACTTACATCTGTTACCCCTCATGGAGCAGCATAGGCCGCCCACCAGCATTCTCCATCCAAATCTGTCTTGGGAAATCTTTTCCAGTTGTTTCTATTTCTCATTCATCCTTTTCATATCTGCTTCCAATTCTTGATGCAGTGTTTTCTTTGGCCTTCCTCTTTCCCGTTTCCCTTCAAGATTTCAAGTTAGCGCTTACATCGTGATGCAGTCTGATGATTTCCGCAATGTATGTCCTATCCACTTCCATAGTCTTTCCCTAATTTCCTTTTCATCTGAAAGCTGGTTTGTTCTCTTCCATAGTAGACTGTTGCTGATGGTTTCCATCCAACGGACATTGAGTATCTTGAGTAGACAACTGTTTATAAGTACTTGTACTTTGTTGATGATGGTTGTAGTAGACGAATTGTATAGTTTAAGTAAAAAAATGTATTTCATTGTTTTCATTTTCAATTTAATGATTTTCTTAATTTACATAGATATATTCAAATCTGTTTCATCTTAGCTGGTACAAAATGTTCTATATTACGTATAGCTGCTATTCATGTATACAATAAAATTCAATTCTGGTATCAAACAATAAATTTCACAGAAATTTTATCAATACCAACATTTAATGATTCAATCAATCCAAATTATTGGTGGGAAGAAGCTGTTGAATTTCGTAATTCTTTATTATCATATCATCAATATGTTATTTTGGATCCTTATCAAATGTCACCATTATTTCGTTTAAAATCTATTGAATTGGAAGGTGTTTGTAATTGTGGTTATCAATTGATTTTTATTCAATTAAAGTCTAATTCAGATAGAACATTTAAAGCATCGTATGTTATATATTTCAAGTTTTTTTCTTTTTAGAATAGCTATTTTTTCCTATCTCCCTGAAATCACTTATGAAACACATGTTACTGTTTCTAGAAGTTACTGTTTGTCCGAATTTCGGCACGAATTCAGAAATCTGGGTTGACCTTCGCTAATTCGTATAATTTGTAGCATAGTTGAGATATCTATCTGGCGACCAAGGGGCAAATGTACTGCTAACTGGTCTACTCTGTACTACTCTATAGACGTGAAAAATAGTCTGTATGAATAGAATACATGCGCAGATTGCTCTTTTTTCATCATAGGTTTTTTTCAAGCCATTCATCGCTCATCAATAGAACAGCTGAGTTTTAATTAGTTCAATTCATAAAAAGTTGTTTTTGACCACGTAAAACAGCTATTAAACGTTTGTCTAAGAAATACCCAGGTTACAGTCTATTTTCCTCATAATCTCTAACTACTCACCATTCGAATGATTTATATTCTTTGGAAATCATCGTATTAACCGATAAGTCCTGTTTAATTTGTCCCTTGTCTATTTATAATTTAGATCTTCTATAGAGATTGGATATCTCGATTTTTTTCTATATTTGTATTATCTTATTGGGTAAAGGTAAATTGAATTAAGGAATAATTCAATTGAACGCCGGAATAAAAGTATGCTAACTGCTTTATAACAAAGATGTTATCTGAATCTATATGTTGTGTATGGAGCATTTGGCTATTGAGCATTGTATCTTAAGCTGAAATTTTACTCAACATATTTTCGTATTAGCGGTTATATGACATCTCTAACATTCAGATAGTGAATACAGATGAAACCTTAGTACTATAATTTGCGTTAGTCTCTCTATTTCGTCAAGGTTTATTCTGTTTTTATGTTACCACACTGCCGTCTTAATATTCGATGTTTAAGTATGTGTAGTACATGTCTCAACCACCTCATTTGATGAAGATTCACTAACTCACCAAATGATTCGCCAATCTTTATCTTGTACTCTTCGTCTTACCCCAACATTGCTCATTCGGTGGTCCTAAAATACACGAGCGATATTTCTATGACGCTTGTGATCGAATACTAGTAACCTATAAATTCCTATTCTTAGTGACCATGATTCACACCTATAAAGTAGAACAGAACAATTTGCTGCTCGGTAAAATCTTTGGTTGGTGATAGGCTGACATCTCGATATGAAAATGAGATGTTCTTGTATATTTATAGAAGCACTTCATTTTTACAAAAGTAATCTTGATACACATACCTCAGTACATAAACCTCTTTTATAGTCATATTTTATAAATGATTACTTGTAAAGCGTATTGACATTCGTATCAAACATAAATAATCATATTTTTGATACATGAACCATCAAAAAAGACGTAACAGAGTTGAATGTAAATTGGACCGATGCATATATGTGCCTGGTCCTATGTTGTAGCTGACTGACTGAATGTAAATTGTATACCTTCAAAATGATGACGGTAGGTTTTTTTTCTTAAAGAAGCTTTTTTATGGAGTATGGAAAAATATCTGTGAAATTTATCGGTTTATGAGTCGTATTGAAAATAATTGAAGTACAGAATAGAAAATTTAGTTCCTTATAGACATTAGTAGCAATAAATAATATGGCAGATATGCTACTTAATTCTTAATCTCTAATGATAAACCACAGTTTATCGGGTATATTGACAATATGTTCTTTATTCCAATTGACTTAAAGTTGTACATGAAATAGGCACTGATAATTTTGTCCAGAACGACAATCGAAGCTCTGGAATTCAATCATCTTTCTCAAACGACAAAATACTATCTAAAGCTGCCACCTGATCTCCATCATTTCAAAAGTGTTAATTGATTTCTGTTTCTTGTTTGTGCAAACTCCATTCAAATTAATCATATCCCAAAAGTTTTGAATCAGTTTCTCAGTTATTCACTATATCATAAATTGTTTATTCCTTGTAAAGTTGCACTCTTTATACATAGACCACTTATATTACTATACAATTTTCTTTCTATGACTACAGAGTACACATTAGTGGATCAGAACCTTCATACATTGACTGGCAAACATTGTTGAATCCAAATGAATTTCTACCTTATCATGTTATGGATAAAACCAATCAATTATCGATGCCACAGTTAGATAGCCAGCTGCATTTGATCAACTTGACCACTGCTCCTAGTATCTCTGTTGTCAAGAGCTTAGCAGGTAGTAATGTGCATAACCCGATAACCATTGGTAGTAGTAATAATAATAACCGTAATAGTAATAATAATAGTTCTGGCAGTCATAAAGTTATCTCACGTGGTCAGTACTCTATTTCATCTGAAAAGAATTCAATACAATACAATAAGTACCATTTACCAACAACCGAAATGACAGCCTCGATTCGTCGAAGTTATTCCAGTATACCAGATAGTTCTAAAGAATATCTGAATAGAAATTTAGCACTTAAAGGAAATCAATTGAGAATTAGTAAAATGAATAGTCAGTCACGTTTAGGTTCATTGTTAAACGTTGCTGCATCATTGGCCAGTAGACCAGCATGGAAATCTCAAGATACTATAGGCGTTATGAGTGATGAGCATAATAATACTCCTATGTCTACGCCACATATAATACGGAACGGCAGAATGATACGGATACCTTCTGATGGCTTAATCGGTAAGCATAAAAATTATAAAGGCGTTATAAGCATACATTTGTACTATTTTATTGTTTAAAATAAAATTTTAATGAAATAATGACCTTCGGAAATGTAAGAGGAAAAAATGAAATTTATAATAACTATAATATAATATATGGTGGTCCAATCAAAACATGATTAAAGAGGATACGTCTATTTTGCTACAAGCTTATCTTAGGGAAATATAGGTTTTCTGCATTATATCTTCATCATTTAAATGTATGACTTATAGGAAACATATAAACAAATTCTGGTGTATTAACTTACACTTACATGACAAACATAGCTTTTCATTCTTTCCGTGTCTGCTTCCAATTTACGACTCAGTGTCTTCTTTGATCTACTTCTTTTCTTTACACCTTGACTGTTCCAAGGTAGAGCTTGCCTTGTGATACAGTTTGTTGGTTTCCGTAAAATTTGACCTATCCACTTTAACTGGAAGTTGCTTTGTTCTGTGCCATAGTAGGTTATTGCTGATGGTGTCTGTCTGACTGGTGATGACAAGATACCAGTGGGGACAACCGGATGTATTTTATTATAATATTACAGAATGTCTTGGTCAAATCTGAGAACCGTACAGTAAACACTTCATTTACAAAATGTCAATCAATTGTCTCAGACTTTATTGTTCCTTCGTTTCCATACCAATCATTCTCTGCTCTCGTTCTCTTCTCTTGGATCTTCTTAATCTTCTGCCTCCAGACATTTCACTTTCAATTGATGGTGCATACTACTTATACCTGTCAACATCAGTAGCACACACCACAGTAGTCGTCCTCTTAGTTTCAGCTCAGTACAATAGAACTGTCTTGATGTTTGTATTGGAAGTACTGACGTAAGTGTTGTTAAAAAGTTGTTTTGAGTTACCTATATCCTTTAATTGTAGGAATGTTGTCTTTGCTTGATGATTATTACATACGCGATCTAGGAAGAAAGTGATCATTCTGTTGCGAGAGTCATTTCTTCTCACATTTCATAAAATCCATGTAGTACGATTAAATATTGCAGCTTCTTTTTGTAGGTTGTAAATTTGTTTGATGTAAAGTACCTCACACAGCCATAAACATCATACTGATCAATTAAAGCTTACTACCGGTTACTGTTTACTTTGT
This sequence comes from Schistosoma mansoni, assembly GCF_000237925.1. Classification (NCBI taxonomy): domain Eukaryota; kingdom Metazoa; phylum Platyhelminthes; class Trematoda; order Strigeidida; family Schistosomatidae; genus Schistosoma; species Schistosoma mansoni. The sequence continues at coordinate 1,143,128 of NC_031498.1, read as the reverse complement.
TTGGTCGAATTCTTCACTTCTTTGTCACACCTTGTGTGATACTAGTAACACCAACAGCGAATAGCTAGGACACTTTTCAGTATGGTATTGTGGAGATTGCTCAGCCCCGGATTCGAATCTCGCCTGCGGGACCGTCAGTGCGCACTGTTGATGAGTCGCATACTAGGAAGAAACGGCTTTACAGTGCTTTTAGGTTTTTAATGGTTGTTTAACCTCGATCGGTTCATGATTTTAATAAAACCAGAATACTGTTAAATATTTGAATATCGTTCGTGATTTTAGGTTGTTCGACCTCAAAATCCCTCATGAGAAGAGAGTTTCTGTAAGGGAAATATCTTGTAATCATGAATAATTAAATTAAGCTAATTTATTCAACAGTTGGGCCAATATCAAGAGTGACACTCATATGATAACTATTTCCCATTGTAATTTCACACATCATTCCGTGTAATCATAATTATGAAGTTCATATAGACTTTCGCTTTTTTTACCATTCCAGCTCCCAATTTCCTTTTTAGTTTCATATACAAATTAATTCATGGATCGTATTCTTCAAAATCTAGATATACTATAATCCATTTCTTAAAAGAAAACAAATGATTTCAGCAAAGAATAAGCTCCAATAATCTCTTGATAGCTAACTGATATTAATCGTATAATTGCTAGGATGTATGCAATCCTCGATAATATTTTTCGCCTATCTTTAGCCGTTACCTTCTGTTAAAACATATATTCTTGTAAAAGTCTACATAATATTATTACTATTAGCTTTATTCAATATTATATTTTTGCTGCAATATAGAATTATCAGCGCAAATTACTTGAACAGGTTTCCGTTTCTTACTTCTTGGTCGATCCTGACGATAAATATTGAGTGATCGCGAGTTAGATGTTAGCAGTTGAAGAATCGACGTCTGAATGATATACATTCTTTTCGATGCATATTCCCAGCAATCATGATATCTCTGATTGGGCTTTTTTGTAACTTGTACATCGAACGGTTGTAAACTTTTCATAAACACACCTGAATAGGTTATACGATTAATAGGCATAATGATGTGTTAAGACAAACAAAACCAGATAACTTGTTGAAATATCTAGATGAAAAGAACAAGTAACCCAGTTATTCAAGCAGACCGCCTTTATTATTAGATATAGAATATCTATTATTTATAACTTCAAAGTTACTTTTGGATGCGCACTGCTGAGGAGTCCCGCAATAGAACGAAATGACCGTCCAGTGCTTCCACGTTTTCCACGGTGGTCTAGTTTCAATTGACTCATGATTACTTTTATTTGTTTACTGAAATTCATCTCTTGACTAGCTAACATTATAAGTTACTAGTCGTTTCTTTTCACATTTTCATGTATTAAACGTGTCTACATACAATCACTCCATGTTTCTTTTCTTCCTTTTTGATTTACAGGATTACTATTGTCATACTTTATAGACTAACTGTTTGTATTATTTATAGTTAGAGTCATTTAAGAACCTCGGTTTATATATTCATCAAATCTAATGACTTATCTATCATTATTATTATTATGTTTTGTTGTTGTTGTGTTAATCATAAAATTATATTTTTTATGCCGTGAATAATCAGGTATTTACATCCCTAATATCAGATCCTAACAATATTTCATTTAACCCGTTTAGTTGGTGATTATGCAATCTTTCTCCAGTTTTTATGAAAGTTCTTCATTCGTTTTCATCAACGTTTTCAATCAAAAACTTACTTTTGAATTGATAAACTGAAAATTAATCATTCGATTGTTACGATTAAACATTGTTTAAGTGTTACCCATTCTTTGTTGATGTAATGACATAGGTCTTATCTGATTTAGACATTTTGGTGCATAATATTAGTATGACCTTAGTCTCCTCTATGACTGAACCAATAATATCGATGTTTCGAATAAGTTATCTGATATGCTAACACTTGTTAGCGCACACGAAACCCCTATTCCTAAGTGCTAATCAGAATATATGAATGAGACAGCCAATGTAACTATTATCTATCCCAATGTAAATGAATTAAAGTACCACAAAGCACCATAAATATTAAACTACAGCGTTTACCAATCTGAATAAAGCCCCTAAATGTTCCGGTATGGCCGAGGATAGTGAGAGTTCACTCTTCATCTCGAACTAATTTCATATAGCCAAACGTACATAGTCATTGCCATTGAAGTCCTACTCACTGCCTTCTCGAAACGGAGGTGTTTACGAAATTAAGAGGATGAGAAGCGAATGTCCAGAACTTAGACTGGGTTAGTGGGTACAGAGAATCCACCTTAGAAGAGTTGGAAATCCATAATTTCAAGCCAACGGTGCACATGGGCTCCAAGATCCTGAGAGTACAAATGGCTTATGAACCTATTATTGGTCTACAACTACCATGAGACTGTATCGCCTAAAGTCGCTCCACTGCCTTATGGATTAGACCTCTAGGTCAAAGGCTCGCGATGTAACCCTCTAAGAAGGCCACCTGTTTCTGTTTGGGCACCCAGGAAGTACTCCAGACCACATAAACTTAGTAACTTATTGCGTGGCGCATATATATTTATATTTGTGCCCCTTTGCATCAATGTTTAGATAAAAACAAATCAAATAGCCTAAATAAAACAGGCTTATAATTAATTTACATTAATTTCGAGACAGAAAATTGATTACTAATATTTAACCATCTGACTATTCATATGTCTTCCTTTCTCAACTTCATTCTACTATTTCACTATTAACTATTTATCAAGGTGCTACACGCTTTTAAACTTGTCATTCATTTACAACACCACAATTTCATAAAACTAGTATACATTATTTATTTGAAATCTTGTATGCTTTATATTGACTTACTTACGCCTGTTAGCATTCGTGGAGGAGCATAGACCGCCCACCAGCTCGTTCTAAATTGACCTATCATCATAATGTATGAATGATTAATCACTAAATTAAATTATACACGTATGTATGTAATGAATAATAAACTCATGAAATGCAAACAATGTTGTGAAACATTCTTGTCATGTTTATGCTCAGCTCTTCCCTTTTATCTTATAAGCTAACTTGTGAACCTTTTCGCCTGTAAATTCATAAGATTTTTTTTAAAACCATATAAACTATGTTACATGTGATCATTGCTTCCTTACAAAATCTATGCTTTACGAAAGTGAAGCTATAATGTTGCTGAAAATGAGATCCAGAATGCATATCTGAACCGATTCAAACTCATTCTTAATATCAATAACAGGGAGACCTAAATCCTTACATCTGAATTAAAACCCATTAAAAAAGTTAATGGCTTTATGAATTCAGATCGGTCAGTGAATAACTTATTGGCATTTGAAGTAAAAGGTACTGAGTTTGAGTCCCAATAGGGATACCAACACGAGTATTGAGGTATATTCAGCTGATGAGTCTTAAATAGAGTGAGAAGTATTTACTGAATTCCACTGGTAGCTGCAATCCAAATTTACTATAATTTATAACTAAAAGGTAATATTGAGGTAATCATCTCAAGATGCAAATCTATATGGCAATAGAGATTGATCTAGTTCAGTCCTTATTATCAACAACAGAAACATTCAAGCCCTTATATCTATTACTTTATTTATTTTCTCTTCCAGAACCAAATATTCATAGTTCAGTACAAATTTCAAGACAACATTCACTCTGTTCAACGAAAAAACGATCACGTTTATCATTCAGTATTAATGGTAAGCATGATATGTTTGGAAATGAAAATACCGAATCATCTACTCCTGTTTCAACTAAAAATCCACTATTTATTTTAAATCACGAAGAGTCTTTTGTAATGATAAAACCTGGGTTAAATAAATTGTCATTTATAGCTAATGTAAGTCTATTTGTTCTATTTTCCAATTCATTTAACTATTTATATCAATAATATTTTGTGATAGTGAAGAGGATTTGTAGCTCAGATGAATGATTGAGGTGGATTTCTGTTCTCCGATCTGGTTGGTTTAGTCCAGCTCAGAGAACAAAACTATTTAAATGATATTTTTGTCTTTGAGGGAATACATTGCCACCTGATTGCGTTGCAAATCAGTTATAAATTACAGAAAAACTAGTATGTCCGGTCAAAGTAAGCCATCACTGGCTAATGAGTTTAAATAGACATTGTATTTTGCGTCACATATATATTATAATCTGATCCGTCACCCGTTTCAACTTTGTGTCAATATATACTTTTATTATCAATACATGGTTCCTGACTAAGTGGTCAGACTTTAATTGGCTGAGTATGCGTGATTTAGACGACCTCAACATACGGAGGTTGCTGGTATTCTCTCATAAATACTCTCAAGATCTTGCTTACCAGTTTTGATCTTAGAGTATTGTTTGTTCGAATAGTTAGGATCATTCTGATCTCTTCTGAAATACCGTTACGGTATGGGATCACCACTGTGTTAACTCATTCTTTTTTAACTCTTTTTAATAATATCGTTTTGTCCTCCATTCTTACACGGTAAACCGGAAAGCCATGTACCTATTTACATTCGATAATTTTGACGTTTGATTATAATTCCTTGAAAAAGCTTGGACCAGATTGCCAGGTGAAACGTTGGATTTACTTCAAATTCATTCGCTGAGATTTTACAAATACATTCTTCCTATTTAATATCTCATACCAACTCGGCGCCCAAATACTGTGAAACTATTCGATTTAATTTAGACGAAAGTTCTTATATATTAATCAACTAATGTGTAATAACTCTCTAATGGACATTATAGTAAATTCACAAGAAACCAACTGGTTTAGCCATTATGTTATTATAAATCACAAACCTTACACATATTATAGGTTATGTAACTACACGAATTGGTGATTTTCTTCCTACTATTGTCCATTCTGATTTTTCGTTGGAAGTAGATACTTTTAAGACTAATCATAACTAGTTAACTAATCCACTATCATAAGGTTAAACATATCATAGTTTTAATCTATGCTTGTGTTTTCGTTTGTCTTTCAGATTCTGAGGTAGCTTACAGTGTATAATACAATTTGTTTTTTGAATTCACTTGGTATTGTTTGTTTAAATCTTCCCACTGATGTTTATGACTGCAATTGATCAGTCTCTTGTTGGCATATGTGCATACTGTGCGTATTGCCTCGATATAGCCTTAATTCACAAGCATTATAAGCAAAGATGGATAGTGGCTAGCAGTGGAATCCAGGACATGCGTTTCATCCTATTTGGGACTCATCAGCTGGATGTACCTGCATCTCAGAGTTGATGTTCACTCTGGGACTCGAACCCAGCACCTTTCGCTTCAAACTTCGTCGCGTTATCTACTAAGCTACTGAGTCCTGATGCAGGTACATCCAACTGACGAGTCCCAAATAGGACGAAACACGCGACCTGGATTCCACTGCTAACCACTATCTATCTTTGCTTATAATTTATTTTTTGGTTTATATTTCCCAAAGTATTCGATATTTTTATACACACATCAGAATAAAGTATCAGTGTTTAATAGGTTAGATCATGAAAACGTCACTGCATATTGGTTAGATTGTTAATATTTGTCCTATTGTTTTTTTTCATATACTTTCATATATATATCATACAACTTTAGGTACCTGGATTTTTAATTCCTGAGCAAATATTTATTAATTGTCTTGATGAAATCAATACCGAATTCAAAGAAGCATCAAGAGAACAACAATCTATGGAACCGTCGAATAATAGTCGTTCCGAAGTAAATTTCGTATCAGATATAGACAGTGATGTTTTTGGGTCTAGTTGGCGTGATACTGCAATGATGAAAGCGTTGTTACCTAAACCAGAGATTTCAGTATTAAATAACTCGGGTGATAAACGCTATCCAGGTAAATTAGTAACTAAAAATAATGAATAGTGGTCATATATTTCTTTCAAACTTTCTTCATTTCCATTCAATTTCTACTTATTTCGCTACTTTGTGTTTTCACAGATACTACTGAAAACAGCTAAAGGTTTCATAATGATGCTCCTCTTTTTTCAACCTGGCATATAGTGTAGCTTAGAGTGAATAACTTGATCCGAATAAACAGTTATAAAACAAGATGTTCAATATCTTTTAGTGCTATTATGACCAACAATGAAATAGTTATTGCGTGAAGATTTCTAATTACCAACCTTTTCTCTTGAGTATTATGATTGGTTGCTTTGCTTTTTACTACACTTCTCAAATCACTGACTTAACAGGATTTTTTCAGGTTTTTTCTTGTACATGCTTTAGAATACTTTACTAAATTCATGTTAAAATATATGTTTTTGTAATGGTTACTACACCTGGATCATTTTAATCAGGAAGCCGAATTCACGTCCTCAGTACCTTCTAATCGTATAATTAATAATTTAGTCCGTTGTTCACTCATAAATAACTTCCTAAAATTAGGGACGATTAAATATTTTTGTTCTGTCACCTTGACAGAGTGATTGAGTTTGTCTATAGTGGTGACCCAATTTATCTTTATTGGATGGAGTATTCGTTTCTTTAGTAGATCTAATCATTCCAGCCAGGTTAATTGGTTAGCTATTTGTAAGACTAAAAGAAGAGACTTAAAGTGATGAGGCGAAGCTGTACTGCTGACTGTACAAATGTGTGATAACTGTAAGGTGTTTCCTTCATACATATCAGATACAGAAGTTTAAGAAACCTGCAAAATAGAATACTAGGAAATATTATTAGCAGTTGGACATTGTTTATATATTCCAGCTACATATCTGTTTAAGCAACTATTACGACAAAGTGAACACGTTTTGTCGGTCCCACCCTGGACATTAGATACTCAAGAATGATATCAGTAGGATTGAGTACTAAACTGAGCATTAGATTAATAGGCTTAACAGAACAAAAGACTTGATCAATTGAGCCACCCAATTCATTTATCCAATCACAATCAAGAACCAAATTAAGTCTGAAGATGGAATTATCAGCAGACTAGTACAAAGCAATCGACAAGTGAAATGAGACAGGAATCGATTTTATTTATGAAATAGTCTCGTATGTTTAGTGTCCCCGGATGATATGTTTGTCTTCTCTCATAAACCAATCACGGCTTAACTTGACTGACTTATCAACGACCTCAACAGAATTATTGAAACATGTGAAAAATGTTTCACTTTTTGATGTGGAACTTTTTAGTAGTATGCTCAGATCAATTTGTTGAATTGTTGGGACTACTTTCATTTAGATATCCAATATCCCGATGCTTAAAATATTAATTACCTACTCTATGGATCATTTTAAAACTTATTATTAATCTCTTAGTTTAAAGCATACTTTTGTGTACTTTAATTGTTATCCATAGTTGTATTTGGTACATGTCAACCAATTCCAGTTCGATTAAGATTGGGCAAATTGGGCTTACCAGAAGATTGTAAGTTAAGCACAAGTCTATATCGTATTTGTTCAAATAATAAAAATTTTGTATTCAATACTAAACCAGAAAATACTCATATAAATGTAAAGAAAACCAATTCCATGAAAACTTATAATAACACTAATGGTAATGATGGAAATGAAACAATGTTCAATAATCAAACCAGTATCACTGTTGATAGTAGTTATGAAATACGTAACCAATATAGTGCAAATGATTATTCATTAATTTCTAATTCATTGGATAATCATCATCAAGATGAACATTTGCATAAAAAGCATCAAACTTTATTTAGTCAATTTATTTTAGAAGATGGTCCAGTTGATTTTATACGAGAATATAATTCATTATCACAAAGTTTAGAATGTAAAATGAATCATCCTATACCGACGTTTCCACCTGGATGTTGTTTACAATTAAGTAGACCATTATATTTATCGGCTACATCTTGCAATGATCAAGTAAGTATATCTTTATTTGAGTAAATTGATGATTTTTCATTGTAATGATGCTTTTTATTTTCATTTATATTGAACCTAGTCATCAGTATATTGATTCTGAAAACAATTAGTTATTCATAGGTGTTATATCGTTTGTTTGATATGAAAACAACGTCTAAGTCTATCATTCTAGAGAGTTTAGATCATTGAAAATACACGTGAAGATTTGTGAAATAAACTTATGTATCATCATGATAGCCCCCAAATGCCCTAGTACGGCCGAGAGTGAGGAGAGCCCGCCCTCTCTCTCGAAATGCTCTCATATGGCCACGCGTATATAGCCTCTGTCAGGGAAGTCCTACTCACTGCCTTCTCGTGGCGGGGTGTGTTGTTTACGTAATTGAGAGAACGAGAAGCGAATATCCGGTACTTCAACCGGGTTGGTGGACATGGAGAATTCACCTAGGGGAGTTGGAAAACCCTGATTCCAAACCAATGGTGCACATGGGCTCCAGTATCCTGAGGTAACAAATGGCGTACGAACCAATCGTTGGTCACCGGCTACCATGGGACTGCATCTCCTTACGATGTTCCACTGCCTTGTGGATCAGATATTTAGGTCAAAGGCTTGGGGTGTGGTCCCCTAAGAAAACCATCTGCTTCAGTTTGGGCACCTAGGCAGTATCACATCCCTCACACAAATCAAATGATTTGTGCGGCGCATATATATCTGGTGCCCCCTTGTATCAATATTTGTGTGTTCAAATAATAATAATCATGATAGCTTATAGTCAAGTTTTATCGTATGAGTGAGTGCCTGACATTATCAAACAACACATCCCTCTTCCTTTTTCAGTGATAGCTCTTATTCTCTAAAATCAGCTTTAAATATGCGGATCTGCCGTAATTGAACTTTATACTTCATGTCTTCCATATGCTTTACATTTTTTTACTGGTCGGACCAAGAAAATCAGCAGAATAAAATTTACTTTTTCTGTAGGTAACATTACCAAGTTTTGATTTGATAATTCTGAATAAATTGAGCATTGGGTAGATTGTTATAAATAAATAGTATATTTGTAATATCCCAATGAGTAGAAAATCTAATTTTTCCACTCATTGGGATATTACAAATATATTATTTATTTACTAACTTTTTGTCTCACAGACTATGTACGTGTGACGCTAGAGTCGTCATCATCGGTTTCCAGATACTTAGGGACTGAATCTACTGTTGTTGGTCGTTTGTTTTACAAATTATTTATTTGACTTGGTAATTTCCTAGGAAAACCCAGTGATTCGATTTGACCATCTGTTATGTATCACAAGCCCTTTTTACAATAAGGCGCATTATTTAGCCAAATTACTCACAATTTACTTATAATCATACTTGGTTTATACTGTTTTTGTACTCAATTGTTAAGCAATGAATTTTAATGTAAACAAATGAATATTCATTATAATCAATAAAGAACTTCTTTGTCTTAGTTTGCCCTTTCAATGCCTAGTGGACATTATTGTATTCTACCAGTAGATATTATCAAACCTCTTGGATTCAATTTGAATATATTCCCTTTACCTAAAACATAGTAAGTGAATAATAATAATAATATGCTTACTAGTTAGATATTTATTGTATGAACGAAATTTGTAAATTTTCTTAGTTGCTATTTATTGTTAACAAACATTACTTCTTGAAGTGTTGGAAAGGATATAAACCTCAGGAATGAATGTGCTCTAAATTGTGTTGCATTTGCTGTATTAAATGTTACATTAAGAAGTTTTCATCATTGTTGGACAGCATGTGAAGAACAGCGTATACGCCTAATTAAAGGTTATTTACTCAAATTATTATTGATTGAATCAAGGCTTATGATACACTATCATCTGTATTGAACACGTTATAGATACACTCCTAGAAATCACCTGACTGTTTAGAGAATCACATACTATTAGGAGATTCAATTATATACCTGAAATACGAAGATGATGCAGTCATGTTAACAAATTAAGTAACAATGGACGAATTCTCGAGATTCAATAATCCTGCTTTAACTGTAGAATGTTGCTTCAGAGCTCAACATTCTCAACCCTTTAGTATGACCATAAACTATACGATCATGAGAAACCCACTTGGCTGTTACCAACTTGCGCCATGTGCTTATTCACGAAAATCTCACAGTTTAAAACATCTATCAATAATGACAAACCCATACTCCATCAATCAATTTTTACTACTACGAATATTAAATCCATATAATAGTTAACTCACTTGGTAAGTCATAAATAAATGTCAAGCAGCTCAGAAACGTCATACAAGCTCAAGGAATTACGAAAATCCAAGCCGATTTATTGATGTCATTAAGTTAACTGGACCGAAACAATCGTATTTAAACTTGTGACAAAGTAGTTAAGAATCAGATGAATGAATTTCTAAGCGTCTACACCATCTACAGTTCATTCTGATATCCTAGGAACTTCACAATGCATTCTACAACCTTCACTAATTTCTATATGCTCAAGCTAGTATTTTCACTTTTCGACAAACAGATTTTCAAGTATAAACGGAGAATAAGTTGACGACAGTCAATTTTTCTTACGTATTAGTCTAGATAAGTGTTATACATGTTTAAAGGATTTTCATTGTTACATTTCTTTGGGAAAAATGATATTTAGAAGCAACTGTGAAGCTTTATTGAATTCAATCCGTGGGAATTATAAGATAATACAATAGTACTTGAAGGATGTGTACTGCTTTTAAAGTGTGGTATTTATCTTACCCTAAATATGTGTATCAATAGTTTAGTCCTCGTACATATTACGTGCTACGCAATAAACCATCCACAACGCTGAATTATGGTCAGAGTGGATTAGTGTTTCTGGATGTTCTATATTAAAGTGAAACCGTCTGAAAACATTTCAGGAACTATTAATTAATAAGTTATGACATCCAAAAGCTTATCATGATATTTAACCAGAGAATATTAACAATCTGATGCACCGATGCGTATGTAAATGGACGAATTGACAAAGCAAGGTAAACATTCCTACAATTAAAGAGAATTACTACAACCATCATCAAAAAAGTACAGGTATCCATAAACAGTTGTCTACGCAAGTTACTCCTGATCCGTTGGACAAACACTATCAGCAATAACCTACTATGACCGAGAACAAAGCAACTTCCAGTTGAAGTGGATAGGTTAAATTTTGCGGAAACCAACAAACTCTATCACAAGGAAAGCCCCCTACCTTGGAACCGTCAAGGTAAAAAGAAAAGAGGTGGACGGAAGAGGATATTGCGTCGTGAATTGGAAGCAGACACCGAAAGAATGAATAACACTTTGGAATGACTGGAAAAGGAAGTCCAGGACAGAGTTGGTTGGAAATCGCTGTTCGATGGCCTATGCTCCACGAGGGGTAAGAGACGTATGCAACTAAGTTCTACCAAATAGTTCCAATCCAATTGATATACATATTGAATATATTTACCAACACAAACGCTTGATCAGTATTTCTCTTGTCACATGCGTTTCCTAAATTTCTCAGCTCATTATTCTGCCATGACCTACGGTAGTCAGAAAAGACGTTCATTCATTTGTGTCCATTGTTTTTAGGAAGATACAACTTTTAACTATAGAATTCCTAAGTAAAATTAAAACCTTTATGTTGTTCATTTCTGTCCACATTTTGTCTTCAGTGTTATATTCAGTCTAAACATTACTTGTGTGGACAGTGACCCAGATTCAACTATAACACCGGAAGTATACTACAGTCAAAACCTACTTTGCAAATACCCAGTAACATTTGAATTGTCTAACATGCGATTCTATATTTGTGCTTCGAAACTTTACTTATCCAGACGTCTAGCGCTAAGTAGTTCTTTTTCAAATGGTCAACATCAACTTTATAATCGTCAATTGAAATCACGTAGCCATGTCTCAATGGAAGATAATCGTCAAATTGCTGGGGATTTTACTAAAAATGATGTCCATGAAACAGGTTCCACGGATAAATTACATGATACTATCAATGAAAGCATTGAATCTTTAACTGGTGACCTTCTGGACAATAGAATCACTAAGGCTGTATGTTTATCTTTGTTACTGTATTGTTATTGCTTTTCAATTTTCCCATTATCTCTAACTCAGTGCTACCTTATGGTTTGGGCAGTGGGTAGCATCCGAACCTTAATATTTTAGATCACCATATCTGTTGGTCGAAACTTTTTCACAATATCAAAGTTATACATCTTCAAGGCATAGAAATTCTGACTCGAATATATGGCTGATGTCACATTAACTGGGTATTTTTTGTTAACTGGGGTCAATTCTTTTAATAGTCCTATGAATATTTACTTAAGAATATGCAGAAGTCAGAACAATAATCATTCGGAAAGTTTGTATTGTTATTATCCGGTAAAATCGACAAACGCCCAATGAGCAAACACCACCGGAAAGGGAATGAATCCAAAGAAGTGAAAGAATGTGTGTATTTTCTGAATGGTGATTGATAAGTGGGTAAAGTTATCTTTAATTATCTATGTTTACAACGAGAGGATAGACAAAGATTAAAGTGCAGACATATTTTCAATCACATTCAAAACATAGTTATACATAGTGAATCAATTGTCTAAATGACAATAATTAGTTAATAAAAACTATAATAGCTTGTGAATTAAGGCTATATCGAGGCAATACACACAGTATGCACATATGCCAATAAGAGACTGATCAATTGCAGTCCTAAACACCAATGGGAAGAATCAAACAAGTAATACTAAGTGAATATAATAGGCTTTTCTCGTGACCTGGCAAAATAGGTTGTACAAATAAACTGTAATAATAAAGGCTTACTATACTGTATATTTTAATATATATTTAAGAACTTTCGTCTAAATTAGAGCGAATAGTTTCAGTATTTGGGCGCTCAGCTGATGTAAGACATTAAATAGGGATAATATATTTGTAGTATATATATATCCTTGAAAACGCTTGGACCAGATTGCCAGGCAAAACGTTGGATTTACTTCAAATTCATTTGCTGAGATTTTACAAATATATTATTCCTATTTAATATCTGTATATTTTAAGTTTGTTATTTTGGTGAATGTTGATTCATATTCAAATAAGAGAGGATCTTCATATAAATCTTTCTTCTATACTGTCACACACTATAAGGATTTTATTCTGTCAGAAATAGTCATTCATTTAAAAACTTTCATTGTTGATCTAGATAAGATCAATTAATGATTTGAACTATGAAAATTCTACAATCTCCTCATAATCATGTGTACACTAGTGACTAGCTTCAAAGTGTAATTAATAGGGTTTTAGAGTAAGAGTCTGTGACAAATAGAGTTCAATCATGTCAGGTGTCAGATAGTGATTCATCGCAGACAATGGCAGATATCCAGATAATACCGTGGGATGATTGAAGTTAGACATACCCCTGGATGCCGGCTCAGTGGTCTAGGGGTTAATGTTTCTCACATGAAACCAAAAGTTTCAGGTTTGGCTCCTTGTGGGATGCGGATTGCTGAAGAGTCCCATACTACAACGAAACAACTACCCATTGCCTCCTCGTTTTCAGTAGTGATTTAGCCAAGAACAGTCTGTGATTTAGACTATAGAAATTCTAAAATCTGAACAAACTAGCCAATCTAATGAATTCTTTTTCTCTTTATTGTTTTCTATATCATAGTATGTCACTCATTTAACACCATTTTCAATACCTTGGCGTTTCAAATCACTAGAATATAATAATTTTATGAAACTTTGTAAAGAATCACACTGTCAACCAATTGGACGTTTTGAATGTACAATGAATCGAATTGGTAATGTTAAAAAGATTAATCAAGATATAAGAGTAGATTGTGTTATTGGACAACAGATATAAAATATTTGAATAACTGTAGTTTATCATTTCAGCTTGATATTTTTCGTCCTTTTGATATAAATACCTTTTTAAGTACATTCCTATTCAACCATTCAATAATGATCTTGTCAACTTGAGATATCTTACTTCTTATATGATGTGAATAATAATCTTTTCTTTGAAAGAAGAAAATTTTATCTGATTTCAAACTGACTCCCAAATCTATAATTTTTAAACTGTTTACCCATTACTTATGATTGTTCATTGTGATACATATCAATCTATTTCTTTATCTTTAATATTGTGATAAATATTAAACTGTTCAACAGGACTCTTTTTTTGTACACATACACACACACAATTCGAGATATTCTGTGTTCTAATGTAACAACCTCTCTTCATTTTTTTTACAATAAAACAACTATTCTTTTAACAATGTAGTGTTTGCGGCACATGTACTATATTGAATGCAAGTGACTATTTGAGCAGAATTCATGGATTTGACTTACATACAAACATTGTTAGGTGTGTTTGTAAAATGTTAGTTACAAATAGTTTAGTAACTGTTTACTTCTCGCAGAGGAGGTGTTTTTCACACAATTGAGAGGATGAAAAGCGAATGTTCGACACGAAGGGTCCATCTAGGGTTGTTGCAAAACCCTGATTGTAAACCAATGGTGCACATGGGCTCCATGATCCCTAAGGGAACAAATGGCGTATGAACCTATTGTCGGTTACCGGCTATCATGGAATCACATCTCCTTACGTTGCTCCACTGCCTTATGGATCAAACCTTACGGTCGAAGGCTTGGGGTGTGGCTTCCTAAGGAAACCACCTGCTTCCGTATAGGCAAATGATTTGTGTGGCGCATATATATTTGGTGGTTCTCTGTATCAATGCTTATGTGTTTAAATGCTAAACAGATTCGATATATTAAAATACACTAAATGCAACCATTTAGTTCAACAAACGGTCACTTTCATAAAAAATGGGGTTGAAAAGTATAGTAATCCAGACATAATCGTGCTACTACTAAATTTGTGATGTTTTTCTTTCATGTAGAATGAGCATATTACCACAGTAGTTTTGATACTTCACAACAACGGATATAAATTTGTAAATACATTACCGTACAAAATCTTTTGGACTTATGTTTATACATATGCAGTAGGCAATAACGACTAATGAAGCAAGACTATTGAGAAGAAACAAATCAACATCCCATCATTTATAAGTTATATTCTCCACAGATTGAGCTAATTTAGGGCGCTATTAAAAGGCACTAGGGAGCGCTGTACAAGTCTCTTTCTAGCACAGAATTTCTTGTCAGTGTGCACCCACAACTTTACCAGGGTTCGGACTTATGACATAAGGCATACGACTAACCATCGTTAGTTATTTGCATGTCAACGTTTATTAGTACACATTCCACTGGAGAGAAAGCCTAATAATAAAAATCTATGAAATTTAATATGGATGATTGAGAGATATACGTATAAAGAATGTCACTTGAGTGCGTTTCCCATCCTAGATTACACCAGATTTAAATACTGTAAAAGGAAAATATTGCTAAATTTGCCCATTATGAAGAAAACTCACCTTCCTACAATAAATTGTAAACCATAGTTGGATTGTTATTAAAGTGTAGAAATATGTTACTTATAAGCTGGAAAGAAATGAATCTGTTAAGATGTAACAATATCTCCACCTCAAGGTATATATATATAGCTTAAAAGCATACAGTAAAACTATCTTTTATTCCGAAACGATATACTTTTGGTACTCATGAACTCCAAGACGAATAAAACCAGTTTGCTCATGGTTAAATGTGCTGAAGTAAAACAAACAATTTACATATGAAAATATGGTTATTATTAAAATTCTACTGAACCAGTTATCATAGCTACAATATGAGTTTCTATAGGATGACAATAGAGTATAGTCATATTGTATTGTATTTCATTTTCTGAATGTCGAAAATCGTATAATTCCTTGACAAACCATGGAAATGTTGGTGGACCATAAAAAATAAATGTTTGAGGTCCACGAATTTTTCGCCTGCATGCATAGAATAAACATAAAACAATTAGAAGTACTAATTTTTATTGTATTGCATTAATGAACTAAGATATTAGAAGAAATTGAAAAAGCCTTTAATGGCTTTGTAACTACATTGTGGCTTTTCCCTTCCAACTATTTAAGTAGGACTCGGAAAAGTAACTGAGATTTATGACTCGCTAAACAAAAGTAGATCACCTGACAAACCCCAAATTATTCTTAATTTATAAAGGACAGATTTGAAGAACATTCGCTTATTGGTCTACAAAATTTAGTGCTTATGTAATCTCCACTCAGTGTACAGTTGTTTTTGCTATAAAAAAATGGTAAGACAATTAGGAGGATTAAATCATTTGATACGAATATTTCCTTTTGTTCCATGAGATCAGTTGGCTGTTCCACATAGTTGTTGGGTAGATCATGTCACAATTAGTTATCGTATGGGTAAACATGTATCCCCGCTGACCAACCTCTGGTTATTATGAATTGTTGTCTGGCTTTTCAGGAAACTGCAGAGTTCCATTCAGATAAAACACT
Source organism: Schistosoma mansoni (assembly GCF_000237925.1). Lineage (NCBI taxonomy): Eukaryota > Metazoa > Platyhelminthes > Trematoda > Strigeidida > Schistosomatidae > Schistosoma > Schistosoma mansoni. The sequence goes on along the minus strand of NC_031498.1, from coordinate 1,126,821 downwards.
ATTAGTAAAAATAGTCTTGATATACTACCAATCTTCAATCAATGTAATTTGGTTTATACAACCAAGATCAGCAAAAATAAGTACTCAGGAATAAAAATCAATCACTTTGTTCAACCCCCTAAATTATCCATTACCATGCGTCAAAGTAGTCGGTGGATGAGCACATGTAATACATGCACACAACCACCTTAGTTGATATAGATTCACTACGACGTCAATTTATTTGCCATACTTAGTTAGCACTCTGCGTCCAACCTTCGAATTGCTAACTCGATGGTTTCAAAATATAAGAGCAATGTTTAGTAGACACCTATGGTCGAATACCAGTAACGTACGAATATCCTCAGTTTTTAAAGACTATGTCTCACAATTGTAAAGAAGAATCGAGCGAACTGCTGCGTGGCGAACTCGTCCTTTGGTCGGGAAACGGATATTTTACTTACGCTACGAATGAAGATTTGGCAGAAGTTACCCGGGCTTTTTGAATGTGCTAAATTTCATCGGACACAAATCCATCAGGGCTGAGATTTCCGAAATAAATGGCGTGATCAACACACTCAACTACTTCATTCTATATCATAAATTCAGCTGCTGACACAAACTAGTCAGTCCTAAAGCAATATTTTGCGTTTAGATATGGAGGCGCATCCCGTATTTTTATGTAGAATACTCTGGGAACAATAAACCATCTCAATAAATAATACTCCTATGGAAAAAAGATATCAAGACCAGTGCTCGAAGCAACCAAGAGTGAGAATTTGTCACTCAGTGTAGGCATGAGGACTTCATGGATTACAATCACGGACAACTGACACCACTCTTCACGCCTACTGACTAGCATATATTCGCTCACCTTAATGCAAAGTATTTGAAGGAATTCAAACCAACTGTAAGTTAACAGAGGAGGGAAAGTGAGACGCTCTACATCAAAGGTTAGTATTAACTTTTAAAAAAATCAATTAGTTTAACTTATTTTAAGCCTTTTCTTGATCATGTAAATACGATCTTTTTGAATTTTAACTAAAAATGCTATATTTTCAAAGGGAGTATACGTTATTCACAAACCATTGAGATGGTACTGAATTATTGTACTAAACTATGTTAAGATATACCATTAGGCATATTTCATTATTCAAGTTACCGTCCTAACTTTACAATCTAACGACCCTTAAGAGCAGTAAATGTACAGTTTAAACTGAAATACAAAACAACAGTACAAAGAAAAAAAGCATGTGAAGTGATAGTAGTAACGAACAGTAAAATGAATACTGGCGAGCCATAAAAGGAATAGTAAGTACTCACCTTCGAAAGAAGTAATAACGTTCAGTTATTAACAAAATACGAATACGACCATCACCAAACAAGGTACGAAATCGTTCAGCTTCTGAGTCTTCTGTATATCTGATGAAGAGAAATGTAAAAACCCCAAGCAAAGTAATTTGAAGTTACAGCAATGCAAAAGAGACAAATATCATTCACATAGGGTCTGGGCACAGATATGTGCGTTGGCCTGAGTTGCAAAGTGTATTAGGTCTAACCCCAAAAGTACTTTTTCAGTCATCTCACTATACGCGAGCAATGCTTTTAAGGGACCTAAGATCAAATACTAGTAAAGGCCATGTTTCACACCCATAAAGTAGAAAAGAGGGAACTGATGGATAGTATAAAAGCCATTTGGTTGGAAAACTGATATTTTGCCTATACCACAAGTGATACAAATTGTCAAACACCAACTGGGTCTTCTGAATCCGAGCCCAGATTTCGTCAGACACCAATCTACCAGACCTGAGACGTCTAAGGTAAGTGAAGTGGTTAGCTCACTCAGATACTTCAACTAAAATACGAGGTGTACAAACCGAATAAAAATATTTGGCAACATATTAATGCTTGTGCACACTAATATGTTGAACATCACCTTAAAATAACTAAGACTGTTTCACTGATGAGAAAGTCTTCACCTCCTTGAAATGACAGGTTGGTGCTTTGTACTGTTTAGGCTATCAGCTCATTTAACTAGAATGTTCTACTATGTATAACATTTTAAAATAAATCATGATTGATAGGGTAGCTGTGGTGACAGAAATATGTCCACTTAGCTATAAAATAACAAATATACTTAAAAACATGATCTATACATATGCAAGGTATGAGCTTAGGACCACTTACGTATATGTTGTGAATAATCGAACACCTTTATTTCAATGGGATTAGGTTTTACCAACTTATAGAGTTGCTACTGTCATGATGATATGAACTGATGGTTTTGTTTCTAAAATGACCTACATCACTATATACTAATCAAACTTTTACAAGGAGTCCCACAGTTGGACCAAAAGACCGTCCAGTGCTTCCAGGTTTTCAATGGTAGTCTAACGTTGATCGGTTCGTGATCTCAATTAAAACTGAACAATTTCCACAACCTTATACTGATAATAAGTAAACAGACACTTTTCTGCTATACTCTCAGTAATACTTCTAAAACTGGTCAGATGCACGAATAGTTTGATTATTTCTAAGAGTTAACTATTAAGAGTAAATCCAAACAAAGGTCGTACATTTCACTTGAATAGTGTTAATCAAATAACACCCACATACTCTGGGACTTGGTACGTTTATACTTTATCGCAGAGTAAAATGATATTGTCCATTCACTCTCTATAGAACAAGTCTATACTATCACTATACAATTCGGTTTAACGATGTTTATAGTATTTTTAATGGTAAATGATTTAAATGGAAATAGTAATGTGCGACAAGTCTGTCTGATTTCACTGCCGTTTTCAAACAACGGTGAGGTGGTTGAGACCATTTTGTAAGCCTGTTGAGACACAGTAAATATGACGATGATAAGAAACTGACTACCGAGTTGTTCCCCACCTTTTACTTCATTTAATCTTTACAAGCTAAAAAGATAGGGAAAACATCCACTTGAAAATTTATACGGTAAAAAGTGATAAAAGCATGTTTACTGTGTAAAAATAGGATTTAAGACTGCTTCCTACGTCATATCGTAAGGCGATAGTAACTACGTAGATTATTTACCTAGCACAGTACTCAACATTAAGCCACGCTTTTTGTGTGGGGGTTACTGATATTGTAAAGATACCCGAATCAGAGTAAACAGAACAGGGTTTGAACCTTCAGCTAACTGAGGTTGAAAGTCGAATATATTACAGAAAAAATATTCAGCTTACATTTCACCTTAATAGTAAAATAAGATTAGTTAATAACAGGGTAATTAACATTAAATTTTTTTTAAAGAACCTACTCATTAATACAACAAAAATCCAACGATTCAGCAAGTAAAATTTGGCGCAATTCTTCAAGATCGTAGAAATCTGGTACATATATAAGAACACGAGGATCTGAACCTCGACGTAGCCTGGGCAATATTCGTTGTTTAAATGCATTTAATCGGGCTATAGAAACATTACGTCCTGCTGAGTAAAAAATATAATACAGAACAGAGAAATAAAGATGATGTAAATTTATAAACAAAAACAGTCATTAAAACCCAAAGCCTATCATAAAAGTCTTACATTGAACTATATGAGGTGATGTAAAAAAAACCTAACCATGAATATTGTGCACCTAACTGCTCACGTGCTTTTGTCATCTATCAACAAGCTACTGAAAGTGACCAGTAATGAAAGTGATTGATGTGACTAAGAGAAAGAAGAGATGAACCAACACTTAGCTATAATAAATTCACTCATTAAACAATTGAAAAGTGAGAAAAATTGATCACAAGTACAGTTAGAGGTATGTAAGACGTCATCACTTTCCGGTCACCCACATCTTGTAGGAGGCCTGAAAAGAAAACTGGATTCGGTATTTTCTTGGCAACCTGGGGATGTCACCACAGAGCCCAAAAGATAAATACTTGTGACCGGTCAAGCGAAGCTTTTCCAGAGCAATTCTTGATGTGTTAGCCACATACTATTAAGGCTCTATCTCCAGTGACAGAAATTTGTGGGGAAAAGTGAGGTTGGCTATTTTTAAGGTCCACCTTTTCTTACACATTCTATCCGTTGAGTGAAGACAAATTGTTGTAGGTGTTGATTGTGAGGGAAACACCCTACTCCCGTCACACCACTGTACAGCATAACTCCCCACTCGAAACTTAGTTTTGCCATCATAGATCTTACTGCTGCTACCCACTCGACCTCCCCGACATGGTGGAACCCAGTCAGTATAGCTCGTTCGGGTCATGACGATATCCCAATCCGACCACCACGTCAAGATAGTGGCAACAGTTGTAGTAGTACGTCTTACGATAAGTAATCAAAAAAGGATTTCGAAAATTTTAAGTAAAGTATAATGAGAATTGGAGATAAACCCTTTTACTTTGTGCACACGCATTTACACAATTTAGCCCCTGAATGCCCTGATACGGTCGAGGGCGGGGAGAGTCAGCTCGCTTCAAACGCCCTCACATGGCCACGCGTATAGAGCCACTTCCAGGGAAGTATTACTTACCACCTTTTCGTGGCGGTGTTGTTTACGAAATTGAGAGGATGACAAGCGAATGTCAAGTGCTTTGATCGGTTTGACGGACATGAAGGGCTCACCTAGAGTTGGAAAACCCTGATTCCAAACCAGTGATGATGAACATGAGCTCCAGGATTTCAAGGAAACAAATGGCGTATGAACCTATTGATGGTTTGCGGCTATCATGGGACTGCATCTCCTGACTTCGCTCTACTGCCTTGTGGACTAAACCTCAAGGTCAAAGGCTCGGGGTGTGGCTCCCTAAAAAAACCACCTACTTCGGTTTGGGCACTCTGGCAGTATTTCAGCCCTCACACAACAAAAAACGCCTTTCAGAAATGTAAATAAAAATTTAGCTATGACATTTGATATGCTACCCTATCCAGGAATGAAGGTTTTAAGGAAACTAATGAGGCCAGAAAGAGCATCAAAGTCACTCGTCTTATGAATATCATAATAAAAATCAAAAAAACTTCTTATAAACCCTCTAAATAGGACTGTATCTATAATCCTTCACAAAAATAGAGAACTGTCATCAAGAGGTGAGGAAAGAGAAATCAGAAATTCGAGTTTCCATTCCTCTATAAAAATTAACATGTAGGTTTACTAATCGTCTTATGGTACTTTTTATATAGTACTAATTGTAAGCTATTTTTTAATCGATTATTTGTCATCGTATCACTACCGTTCATACTAATTGTAATCAACTAACTATAAGACTGTTACTCAACTTTGTATCAGAAATATTTCAGTTATTTTTTACCTATAAGAGATCTATTAACTATAGTATCATAGTTTATTCATATAAACATGTGAGTAATATAAATAAATAATAATTAAAGGTACTTGTGAGCAATCACTTGGTTTTCTGATGCTCTGATTAGAGGGTATGGGTATGTGGGGATTGGAGTGGTATATCGATCGCGTGAGTGATGAATACGATTAAAAAGAATAATGTGGACCTAGTGGCATAGATGAGAATACATCAATATTCTAGTAAGATTATAGGCTTTTCAAGACAAACTACATTAGTTTGTTTAGTTCAGTCATTTAACTATTAACACCGAAAATGAAACGGTGAGCTGCATCACTTATACGAGACAATAATCCAATCTTATCGGGTTTTTCAATTTTCCGACTGATACTATCAATAGCAAGATGATAAGTAACATTCTAAACAGCAACTTACATAAATATGCGTAATCTGTGAATCTAAGTGTTCTAGTAGATAACAATAATGAATTTGATGAATCTACTTTTGAGGAATTAGAAAGGCAATGAAGAGAATTATCAGCTGTCGTTTTAGGTGACATTTCTATCTCATCGTCTGAATCTGATTGATTATTTTTACTAACCAAGTCTGTACAAGATAATTTAACAGGAATTTGTCCAGGAACTACAAATGAGATTAAATGTAACTTGAAGTTATAATTTGTTAGTGATTTATCTCCTTCCTTTGTAGCACTCATATCTGAATGTTGACGTTTCTGTCCAGTTCGAATAGGTGCTTTCAGTCCAGGAATACGTACCCAACCGGGCAAAAATGTTGGATATAAATCAGGGTAATGTGATAACGGCGGTATATAATTCATGCCTTGAAAATCTAAAATTCAATGATAATAAAAGAAAACCTTTAAAACTGATACAATACGCAAGAATCAATTCTTAATTGACTGGACATTAAGTGTGATCTACAAACTAATCCAATATAACATTTTATCGTGTTTATTCTTGTATTCCGAATCTTGTGGACAAGCATATATCAGACAAAAGAACTATTTCTTGATGCTGTCTCTAATTTCCGATCAATCGGCCAATTTTATCAATTCTCGGCTATTCCATTTTATCTATCAATAAGTGTTCTTCACTTTTCTTCTAACATAAAGGAAAAATCACTTATCAAATTATGATATCTTAATTCGCCCCCAAATGCCCTGGTACGGTCGAGAGTGGGGAGAGTCCGCTCTCCCTCTCCAAATGCTCTCACATGGCCACGCGAATATATAGCCTCTGTCAGGGAAGTCCTACTCACTGCCTTCTCGCACCACGGGTGTTGTTCACGAAACTGAGAGGACGAAAAGCGAGTGTCCGGCGCCTTAACCGGGTTGGTGGACACGGCGACTCCACCTAGGGGAGTTTGAAAACCCTGATTCCAAACCAATGGTGCACATGAGTCCCAGTATCCTAAGGGAACAAATGGAGTATGAACCAATCGTTGGTCACAGGCTACCATGGGACTGCATCTCCTTACGATGCTCCACTGCCTTGTGGATCAGACCTTTAGGTCAAAGGCTCCGGGTGTGGCCCTCTAACAAAACCACGTGCTTCAGTTTGGGCACCCGAGTAGTATCATAACCCTCACACAATTGAATGAAATAACATTTTTTTTGTGGCACATATGTATCTGATGCTCCTTTGTACCAATATTTATGTGCTTAAATAAATAAATAAATATTTTAATTCATAACAATGACGACGGGATGAAATCGATCAATTCACTATGGATACATAGAAATTATTATGAATTCAGTTAATAATACAGTCGTAGATTGAAATGCTTCTACACGACTTAAAAATTTGAAAATCATTCACAAACTATCAATTCAGAATCAAATATAGTTCAGAAGAAGAAATGTATTATCGAGGAAGATTTTACTTCACGAAACAGTCTAATTGCCAAAAATAATGATATAGCAAAATCGGTGGAGAATCTCAAAGTTAATGTTTATCCATATACAGTAATAGTATTACAGTCAAACTTTCCTAGAAGTTCCTTTCCAAACTCAACTCACAACAAAAATACAGATAAGTATGAAAAACCCTATATATATGCAGAAAAGATGTGACGATTCAAAAGAAAGGTCTACAATTTACCTTAAATAATCACATGCAATACATGACACACAGTACATACTCGTACCTTAATTTTAATAGCATTCAAGGGTACTTTTCATAATGTTATGGAGACAAAATATACACATTCAAACACCCAGTCCAACTAAATTAAATTAGAAGCATTTTCTATTTTGAATAACTAACTAAAAGAAAAGAGTAGTGGTAGTTGTGTATGTGGTGAGAACATGATTGACACACTTATTGAATATCTTAACTAGTGAACCATTACTGTTCCCCAACAGTCATTTCTTATTCACACATACATAGTGGAACCATTTTTTTTTAAAAACCAAGCTGTAAATCTGTCAATTATATTTTGGCATACAGTTATACTATTTTATTAAGATCATGGGACAATCTAAGTTAGACAACCATTGAAAATTTGGATGCAGTGAAATGTAATTTCATCATAATATGGAACTAATCAACAGTACCGTCCAGTGCTTTGAGGTTTTCAATAGTTGTCTAACTTAAATCAGTTCAGGAGATCTCAACAAAATCCAATAATCTTCTTAACTCCATACTGATTATTCTGAATATATTCGGAACAGATTTTTGATCAAACTTTAACACATCAATTTTTATGATGATCTGTCACTTTGTAATGAAAATTTACCGATTAAAATTTTCTCTCTGTTAAATAAACTCACTTTCACATTCACCTGATAATAATGTAATCAAAAAATTTGATACAGCAGAGAATAGTAAAGTTTGACGATAACGTCTACCATAACCAGCTAAATAACATAATCGAATACGTGCAGCTGATGCAAATACAGGAACAGTTGGACGTTGATTAAGTAAAGAGACAATTTGTTGTACAGTAGCCCAATTTTGCATTAATAACATTTCACCTTGATCGATAATCAATAATTCAATAGATGCTATGATATATTGAACATCAGCTTCTTTCTCTCTAATATTATGGAATATGTGTAGATTAGTAAACATGAAAACAAGAAAACGATAACAAATGAAAAGCTTCTTGCTGAAACTATAACTGAGTAATATACTGTTAAAGAAGTTAACGAGTTCTAGGTAGTGACAAGGTTCATAAAATATGATAAATACCTATGACTACAACAATTGAATTACTCAGGAAATGGTTGTGAATGCAAAAGGTGTACGGGAAAATCAATCTAACTCAATGATCAGTTATACCGTTGTCAATTGAAGCTAGACCACCATGGAAAACCTGGAAGCACTGGACGGCCGTTTCGTCCTACTATGGGACTCCTGGAGTTCTAGTGGGAAGCAGTGACCAGTGGAGTTCAACCACGTCTGTTGTGAGATAACAACTCACTGAAGACAATTGGTGAACGGTCGCTCAAACTTCGTGGATTGGTTGAAGTTAGACATTAACAGCGTTGGATGCCGGCCGGCTCGGTAGTCCATCGGTTAAGTGCTCTGGCGCGAGACTGGTAGGTCCCGGGTTCGAATCTCGCGAGGCGGGATCGTGGACGCGCACTGCTGAGGAGTCCCATAGTATGACGAAACGGCCGTCCAGTGCTTCCAGGTTTTCCATGGTGGTCTAGCTTCAACTGACTCATGATTTCAACTATGAAAATACTGAAATCTTCACAAAACCCCTTCTGATTATACCGCTGTACTGCAAACTGTAGAGCGAATTTGCTATGTACAGAAAGGATGATATTGTTCAAGTTTTTAGATAAGCATAGAAATTTAATAGACTTGAAATTGTATCTCAATATTTGAGCATTCTCATGTGTTTATTGAGTTAGATTCATACAAAACAAGTTAAAAAAAGCGATCACCACGTGATATGAGACAAAACTAAAATCAATACCATTTATAAAAAATGCTACAATAGTTTTAAATCCTCCACTCAGGATCACGTTACCATTTGCTTAGTAACCGCCTTTCGAACAGTATCAAGTGGTTCTGATCGCATCGCTGAAACTAGATTTATATAGAAATAAACCATAACTAGTGTAAAGGACTAAAGTCAGTTCATTTAATCTAGGTCTAGTCCCTTACAAAATTTTCATACTTCATTGAAACAACAGCACAAAATATTCTTATTTTGAAGATACATGATCAGTATTTTAGTTACCTGTTAGTAGTTTTACTAACATCAGATAACCATGTCACCACAAGTAATTCAAATAAACTGGAGTAATTGAAAGTGCTTAGATTCAGCTCCTGCTGTCATACCAGACACTACATTCCTTGTTTAGAGATTGTGAAACGATCTGCAGAAGAAACTAACAGACACTGCTGTACTCCCTATCCACTAGAATGAACTGATCATAAAGCGCTTGTAAATACCTAACGTTTATAGACAGGATCCTCTATAGATACTTTAGGAAGAGCGGTATTTATATGTGCACGTATACCACCGGGAGCTGACTGGATTATAATTTCATTAATTCAAGTACAGGGACAAAGAACACACGCTAGACAGTATTTTGGTGATGAGTATGCTGTATATTCATAATATATAGTTTTTTGTGTTTGACCTGACATCGTGAACAGAAATTAATTATGTCAATAAGGTATTATCACAGTTTCTTTCAATTTATACACCATTCAATAATGTCACTTTTTCCCTCCATATTTAATCTTGATTTTAATCGAATTAACTAGTCTAAAAATGAATAGACAACTGTGAGTGAGGATTCAAATCAACTGATATGAATTAGACTTCAGGAACAAGCATTTATGAAACCTCATCTTGTTACCATGATTTCTAGTGACTAACATGAAGAATATATTATTTAACATTTTCATGATTCTTAAAGACCAGATAATAATCGAGATCAAAAGCTCTCATCTCATTAAGAATCCAAACGATAATATAGTATAGTACAAAGCAAACATTGACAACTATTTCACAAAAGTCTGGAGTGGTGGAAAACATTGATATGTTTTGAAGCTGTTGCGTTCTCTAATCAATGTAGCAAAAATTTGAACTTTTTATTGTATTTATAGGTATCATCAGAACATATTTAAGAAAGATATTGGAAGTATACTGAATAGTCTAATTAATTAAAAGATAAGTTACATAGGTGCTTGAGATACAGCAAGCACTATACCACACACACAAACACACAAAATAAGCCATTAAAGGATAACATAAACCAATACAATAGAAAAAAATCCTTACACTTCATCATCGATAACAGCTTTAATTCCCAAAGGAGATGCTAGAATTAAATCGGAATCACGGAATGCAGAATACAATTTTACAGACTTTTTAGAAAATGCCATACCAATACGAAAATTGTCATTGGAATTACCTAGTAAATTATTTGAGAAAAAAATGTATGTGTAAATTTAACAATAATAAAAAAGCTGTGGTTGTTTTACACGAGGTGAAATAGTCAAAAGTTACTTAACTACAATGAGAAGTATTCACTGGATGAAAACTTGCGAATTCACTTCCGCTTACATTATTTATACACCTGACAACTTTTACGGTAGTAGTGTCATGGACGAAGTCTTGGGTAGTAAATCAATTAACTGTATTATGCAAAACAACAATGAAATGAATAAAGGCGGCCTGCTTGAACATCTGGGCTACCTGTTCCTGTCATCTAGATATTTCAACAACTTATCTAATTTTGTTTGTTTTAATACATCATTATGGCTATTAATCGCATAACTTATTCGGGTGCGTTTCTGAAAAGTGTACAAATTTTCATTGTACAAGTTACAAAGGCCCAATCAGAGATATGGTGGCTGCTGGCGATATACAGCGGAAATAATGTACATTATTTAGATGGCGATTGACTGGACTGCTAACTTCTAACTGGCGATCACTCAATATTTATCGTCAGGATCGACCAAGAAGTAAGAAACGGAAACTTGTTGAAATACATTGTGTTGAGAATTCTATATTGCACCAAAAATATAACATTGAATAAAGCTGATGATAATAAAACCACACACTTGGTAAAATATGTAAACAATACACCAAATACATTATTTTCCTTGAGTTATCCTTTGCAACTCTATCGCTCTTTCATTCCTATTGTTATTTAGATTGCTTTCCGCTTCTCTTTCTGTTCTCTTTATTTTCCTATTCTGTCCATAAGAATTCTATTTTCAATTCCTGTTACATACTACTTAAAACTCTCCATACAAGTAGTACAAACCACGGTAGGATTATCCCATTACGTAAAACATTGCCCAATGTTACTGTACAATATCCATGGATAAACATAGTGCAATGTAACATAGATGTTAATTTTACAAAATGTTTTATATGATTCAGTCGGAAATATTAAAATCCCATATCCACATAATATGAAATTCGGCTGACGATGAAACAGAACATTCAGGTGATGATAATTTGCTTCAAAAACTTTTCAAATATTTAAAGCGATTACTCACTTAGCAATGTGTAACAATGAGCGACTATTTATGCAGAATTTAGTCAAAGGTACAACAGCTTGTATTGCTACTCGCCCCGTGTATTAAGTAGTAGTGCAAACAGGAAAAGGTAGCTGAAAGTTGTACTTAATATGATGAGAAGGTACCACATGTACGATACATTTTAAAGAGTAGATTTACCTAAGGCTTTTAGATGGCAAATTTTTGTGAGATCTGATATGCAAGGGATATTCGTCAACTTAACACGTTTGTATAGCAGAATTGCCTGTTTTCAATCTACATGAGATGGAAAATATTTACAATTTAGACTGTGGGTATGCTTGCACAATTATCTACATGTATTTAATTGACTTCAGGTCCTTAAGGGAAAGTCAACATTCTAAAAACCCAACCTTAAATTACTGCTACTCCCATTATTCGCCTTACACCCAATGACACAGTCTAATAGGCAAAACGCCTAGTTATAGCATCCGTAACATGTTAACATTAGTGAATCGGTTTTATTCGAAATCTTCTCTCTATGAGAACTACTTTACCAACAAATTTTCGAAACCATGGAACAATTCGCCGTAACCTGTTCATAAAATAAAATCAATCCCATTATTTTTTCAATATATTGATATTTACATTTCTGACATTGACTTAAGTGTGTTTACATCATGAAACATGTCATATTCCACTAGTGAAATTATACGAACATTAGATGTTCAATCATTATTATTACAAAGTCCATTCATAAAATTTCTACTTCTGTTGATATTTTACACTTCGTCCCTGGCAAACTTAACTAATTAAAATAATATTTATGCCAAACAGTAGATCATAAAACAACTAGGAACATGTGTAACGATAGAGCTATCATAGCAATGATTCCTGTTGTTGTCCTGTACTTTCTGTCTCCGTTTTATTTTCTCTAATTATAGATGATTATAACTGCTCTGTAATGGTACTGAAAATGACCTTGGATACACTATTTATATAACAATGAAATGTCCTAGTCTTACAAAGAATTAATATGTTAGTAGGTCATAGATAGGAGTGATGCATGTTCCATGCAGGATGATGTTGGAGCATGCTAACTGACCCACGTTTAGGTAATCAGCGCTAGAACATGGGTGAAGACTCCAGTATATTCTTATGTACAAATTATAAATCTAAAGACTGTTTTCGTGCTGTGATTGCTACTCCCATTCAACTTTGTTCATTTGGAATGTAATTCCATTCCTGATCAACCGTGTTCTGATGTAGGTACTAGTTGAGTGATTTCCTAAAAATACTAGGTAATAAGAGTAGCTGGATCGTTTAACGAAAGAATTAACGTAATAATTCCCAAATAATGCCTCACATTGTTGTAGTCCATGTAAAAAATGTACTTCCCAGACAATTGTTGAACCATAACACTTCAAATAACCTAAAATCATATATCTGTATTTTACATGGAGCATTACTACTTGGATCGACCTAAACACGCCTGTAGTTTGGTATGCATCCTGCAAACATTTTCAGAACATATAATTGTTTTTTTTGATTGATTATTTGATCTGTTTGATGAACATAGGTGAAGCTTAACTTTAAAATGTTTATCCGGTACTACAAAGCATCTGTAATGAAACAGACTTATTTATTCGAATGTAGTTTTCAAAGTGCCGTAAAGTCATAAGATAACATCAAATTTAGGAAGAACTTGGGAGTGTTCTTATTTCAAATTTGGTCAATGATCAACACTGTCTAAAACACACTCAAAATATAACTGAGTCACAAATAGATACTTAAATGATTAGGCTAAAGGTAAATCATCATTTTCCAATTCCATTCGAGTGCTGATAGCTTTATATTTACGAAAATTATTCAACAGAAACTTGCCACTGAACCATTCTTCATAATCTTTAGGTTTTCTTCCCTTTTTCTTCTCTTTGTCGGTATCTCCAGGTTGTGGACCGAAATCCCGTTCAAAACGACGTCGGTGACTTACTGTGGAGCCTTTAGGCATTAAATGGAGAAATGTATGAACTATTCTCCTGGCCGCTTCTTTAGTTGGTGCTAAAATAAGAGTACGTGCCCGGTGAAAGCCCTGGTCTCGTAAAGAACTAGAAATAGGTTTATTTTAAATGGAACAGAAAAAAACTAAGAGGAATGATAAATAAAAACCACTGGATATTTAATATGCAACAAAGAATTAAGAATAAAGTAGTCTTACGTAGAGTAATTTACATTAATAGAGGTCATACTCTTCTAAGTTATTGTTCTGCGTTTTGATGCGCACGGCAAATTATGATTTAGTTCATTTACACTCACTTTGATTGCTTAGAACAATCACCATAATGTTTGAAATCAAGATGTGTGAATTTCATAAAACATTTCAATTCACATTGATTAATCAGATAGAAATATAACAGGTTCATTATGCTTTCCCTTACAGTATTAATGATAAACATATCTTTTAAGCAGCCCTGGAATACCTCAAAAGTAGGCAAGATTTTAGTACTTCAGGATTGACCATCAGATAATATAATAAACAACCGATTAAATATATCCGGGTATTTGTAAAGGAATGAGTTATGTTGGAATACAAAAAACAACACAATATAGTCTAATTGGTCTTCACTGTCCATCATTACAAAATGCTGACTACGCAATCATTTATTTCTAACTGTAACGTCCATAGAACGAACATCCGATGGTAGCTTCAGTCTTGACGTGGTGGTCGAACTTAACTATCGTGATGATTCAACCGAGCTATATTGGCTGGACCGCATGTTCTTTTAGGTCCTATCATGCCAGCCAGGCTGGTTGGAGAACGGTAAGACTGAAAGCAGCAACTTAGGGTCCGACTGTAGAGAGGTGTGACAGCAATAAGGTGTTTCCTTTGGACAACCAGCATCCGCAGCGATGATGCCTTCTCACAACGGAGGGGAGGGACTAGAAAAGGTCGACCCTGAAGATGTCACACTTTACCCCACAGATTTTCGTCTTCGGCAGTAAGGCATTTCGAAGTGCGGAGCGAACATATCGAAAACTTCTCATAAAAAGACTGTGTCCGACCGGCCTTAAGCAGTTGTCTCTCATGCTTTGCGGTCACGCTCCCAAGTCAATAAGATCACCACCAACTCCACTTTCTTCTCCGAACCCTCAAGAAAAAAAATATCCTTCCACGGTGGGGGCGACCGGGAAATGACAACGGCTCTCATACCTCTACAGCACCTGAGATCATTTTGTTGACAATCAAAGCCCTTCCTCACCTCGGGTAGCTATGACTAGAGCTATTTGAGGGGTTACTACGTTGATAATTATTTGCCGCCTCCCAGGAACTGTGCCTAGTTTATGAACTAACTATGTAGGATTAAATAATACTATGTTTGGTCGTTATATGTTTATGCACTAAAGCTAAATGAGGTTCTAAATTTTCTGGAATTAAGTAACATGAAACGGTAAAATATCTGGCACAAACAATCAGTGGGATATCCGTAGCTCGGTCATTCCCAACAGCTGTGACGAACAATCAGAACTTTGCGATTGCTTCCTAAATAATTGTACTACTCATTCTCTCCATTGCTACACTCTCCCGTTTTATTTTCGTAATATTATACTTGTTTGTGAGATATATATCCTGGCACATATGTTGCCCTAAGTGACAAAATGAACAGAATTAATTCACTCATCTCACATAATGCACAAAAATAGACCGTATATGAATGTGCATATAAAGATTATATGAATACAAAGTAATTGGATTTTAAATTTATACACAAAGGTATATATTTTATGAGCTACAAGTAGATGGATAACTCACTCAGATGCACCGAATTGTTTTTCTTTTTCATTATTCTTTGATACAAGCGTTTGACACCTATATTGACGAATATTTTCCAGTTCTACCCAGAAGAATGACTTACCTAAGTGAATGATTTAATGCATGAGAACAGTACAACAGACGTATTGACTCGTTTTCAGGTGTACGATGGCAATAAAATACATCCTAGATTTATAAATAGAATAGACTTCTTGTAGAAGAGATAACCACCTCATAATTTGTTATCATCTTGTATAAAATAAAATCCTCTGCTTTGATATCTGGTTCGATTGGCTAAAATTAATCAGTAACTGTTATACACATTATTAAGCTTACTAACATTCTTTGTATTGAGAAACGGAAACATTTTACGATCAGCACTTGATCTATACCATCCTATATGCGGATTCTGAAAAACGTATTGCCTTCATTTGATTATTTACTTACTACTGCGACAGTTACTTCTGGACACCGTTGATCTTTTACTTGTTCATAAGGTATAGAAAAATGACGCAAAAAGGAAGATGCTAGTTTACATGAAAGGTTAAAAACCTTAATGACTAACCATTTAGTGGATTATTAACTGTTTCTTCCATATTATGTTAGAGATTATCACGGTCATAAAGATATCAGAGCCTTTAAATGAAGAGTATCAATCAAATTAATAATTCAACCACGATGAAAACTAAATTAGCTATTTCATCCCAAAATATAGAAGATGAAGATAATCAGTGAAAAGTTTTAGTAAGACATTGGTTACAAGTGAAGTCACGTCCCAGTACTTTTAACGGTTAACAATAAGATTTATTTCAACGAACAGAACTACCCAAATACAATACGAGCCTGTGATTGTTGTCATACACTTCTAAATGCTCAACTTTGTAAATCTATATTACAAAACAAGCTACAAATATACACATAATCGGTGACCAATTACTGGCTTTTTATTCTTCCAAAGAAGGTATATAAAATAGACCAATACACGCACCAAACAATGAAAGATATTTTAGTGATGAAACAGTATAGAGAGAGCATTACAAAGAGGTATAAGAAGTGAGGGAAGATATATTTCAAACTGAAAAACAACAGAAACTGGTTTCGTTTCTTTTAAAGTGACATCATAGTGTCCATAAAATACAAGACCATAGCAGAATAGTAACTACATTCCTTCTGACCCATACCTCATAAAGTTTTAAGTACATTAAGTCACCACAACTATTAACAACAATCTACCTGTTTGAGCTCATTAATAAAAACATTTTATTGTGCGAAAACTCGGGAATCGACAGTCAATTAAGCACTTCCAACAGCTATCGAGTTTGTCACTAATTATTAAACCTCTTCCTTATCCAAACTATTCTTTCATAATCTTTGTATCAAATCTCTTTTAGCTTAAATCTCTTCCATACTTGCAATGGGAACACGCGAATCGAGATTATAGTATTGAAGTCAACTACGACAAAACATTGTTATAAAGCCTTGATCCCGAGGTAGATTTACACGTATTCGGCAGAACTTATACAGCTGCGGTTAAATAATATAAATCCCATAATTAGCTGAAACTAATCTCAAATTCTCACCCTTGGAAACGATTGGCAGTTCTAAAAAGTGCGTTGGAATTTATGACTGAACACAAAACTGAAAAAGTATGTCGACTTTTTTCTTATCAGAAATCACGGATGTAAATTCTTAAGTTTCTGTGATAAATCTCCACTTATAATTAAGCATCAATCTGAGCGTCGAAGACCAATAAGCGTCATAGCATGTTAAAATGATGACAGTTATATTAGGTCAGAAATCAATCGTCCTAAGGCATTGACCACTTTGAAGTCAACCAAGTCAACTAATATTTGCGTTATGCACTATACGAACACGCAGACTTAGTGGGAATAATGATTAACCTTGGTTTTGAATAAAGCATACAAGCTAGTTATTATAGATGGAACATCCAAATGAAGTTCCCTCACTTCCAGAACTTAGGTAGACTAATCACTAATCGATAAGACTAAGATTTATGTACGACCTTTGAACTAATCTAAAGTGACTTCGAGAAGTGTCAGTTAATCAGTAAACAGTTAGTATAGAGTAAAAAATATAAATTATACAAAACCAAAGATTACTAGCTAACAGTAGGCTAGTATTTTTCATAATCTTAGAGCTCAGAAAATGGTACACATCTGTCGAACCAAATTACGCAATGATGCGGAGAAGGCTAACAATTCATGATAGCTGTTGTTTTGAATTATATACCAAACATAATACCAACACTAAACCAATATTTCGGAAAATCTAGTTTCCATATATGCTAGACAACCTGAGAAGTCCAAACTTGCATTGAACAAATCAAATACAAACTACAATTAGGCAATTAAATATAGATATAATGTACTGCTGATGAAAATGAGTATGTGAAAAACAACTCCTAACACACGAGGTTTAGTAGCGCATAAGTCTAATATTGCGCAACTTCGGAATCCGTAAAAACGAATTTCCTGGTGTTATTCCTTGAAACTATTGCTCTTTCTAACTAGAGAGGGTTGATATCACTTGTCTGACCAGAGCTTCCCACAGTGCAGCGACAGGATCCAGTATCCTGTGAATCCGATATTTTCATAACAAACTAATACAAACCAGCCTACTTCCGTGAGATTTCTACTTTGTGTTACTGTGTTGTGAACGAAAAAATTCCCGAGATAAATAGTTTTATAAATCTTTAAGATTGATATTGACAATAGCAGTTTTGCTGCTGTAGAGCCTGAATAGAAAAAGTTCTCGTACTCGTTACCCCTTAAACAGCTAATTAATTTAAATAACATATACCCTGATACATCGGCCTTTATTCAACATACATTGACATCCTTCCATTATGGACTTCTGCTTTGGTTTTTCAGCTAGTAGAGCTGTCACACATCGAATACCCGCGATCATCTTCAAGTTTGTAAATCTTGGACTTCAGTGATTTCATCTGCATCAGGTTCGTAAGTTTTCTAGAACCATCAGATATCACATTTTTGGAAGAGAGATCTGTTGGTTCAAATGTAAAAATGACTAAACCTGAGTGCAAAGGAGCAAAGAGAAGACAGTGGTCAGAAGTAAACTATCTAACAACGTACATTAACAAACAATTGGAATATCAGATAAACGGAGATATCAAGTGTTGAAGTCGGTGGAGAAATACCAACGACAATGACATTTTAATTGATGATAATTCTAATCACGTATCAGACACAGCTATTCCGAGCGAAAAACGGTAAGATATGGGGAACGACGTCTCCTGACAGCAAATAGTGAGTATCTTGTGTAGACAATTATTTGTAAATATGTGTACATTTTTGATGGCGGTTGTGGTAGTCCTCCAAATTTCAACTCCTTAAGGTAGAACTGTCTTGGCTTTTGTATTGGAGATTCTCGCTTTGATATTGGTTGACAATTGCTTTGATCCCCGCATGTTGTTCAACTGTATGAATGCTGTTCTTGCTTTGTTGACCCTTACCCTTATGTCTGTACCAAGTCCTATTGCTTCTCAATGATGTTGTCTAAGCATGTGAAAGTTTCAACTTCTTTCAGAGTTTCTCCATCAAATGTGTTTGATTTGGAAGTGAACTCCTCGTTGTCATTTAAAATTCTGAGTGGTGGCTCAAAATCTCGTCTTATCATAAGTTTTGTGTGAATTGGAAGTAATATAGCAAAATAGTAATAATATAAGTAAATGAAGGACTTCGATAACACTCGACCAAGAACTCAAATTCCAGGTACGTGGTATGAAATTGTATTGTATCATCATGATAAGTTCAAGCGCAACATAGAATACTGAACTGTACTGTGTGTTAATTATCCACCATATCTGATACACATTGATCGTCTGTTTATGTACCTGTAGTGTTGTCTTGGTCTACTTCAATTCCGCTAGCTCTTCTCAATTGTTTACCATACTGTTTTCATATTCTTCATCGATCTGGAAAACAGAATTGTCTAAAAAGTCATTGACAAGGAAGTCATTGGAATCGGAGTTAGAACTATCTATCTGAAGTACATAGTCATTTACAGAATTGGGACCAGTTAGAGAATGATCACAGCTATAACTGGAATTACCTACTTCATTCATCTTTGCTTGGTTTATATGTCTGCTGTAAACTGAATGGTTATTTAGATCAAGAATTTTTACCATCCAACTAAACATTCTATGAATTATAACCCCCGTAGATGGCCGACAGTCATTACTCCTCGTAGAGCTGTAACTCAAGTAAAACACGGAGATAACACTAGCATAAAGTTAGGAGTAAACGTGTTGCAAAATTGAAGAGCACCGATGCATAGCCTGGTTGCAGAGATACTCGTAGGTGACGTTGCTTGAATCGATCAAGCTAAACGACTCACATGGTGTTTATAACCCTTAGTGCCTACAGTGTAGTCTGGAAACTTTATGAAATTAGGCTGAAACTGACTCTTAAATGTACTTGGGGCTATAGTTGTATCACAAAATCGTCCAATCAACTTCAAAGGACGTTCATTATGGAACTTAACATCCCCAGCATGAACTGAGATATCATCCTGGTACGATTAAATACCATCTAGGCAGGTGACGATCTGATTTACAAGCTTCTGAAATATCACAGACAGAACGTTTTATGCGAACGGCAATAATTTGTGCCTGAAGAATGGTTCGATTGGTATTTTAAAAGTAATTATTTCACCAGATCTTTCCTCCAATTTAATTTTCAAATACTCGTTTTAAGGTCTATTTTAGAGGAACACCTTGACACTCATAGTTAATTTTGGACATCTCCAGTTTCTTGAATGGTACAACTATGTTGCAGTAGTCGAAGATTTTGCGTCTGGCGGCAGTCACTCGAAACTCCAGACGTTTTTTATATCCACCTTTAAATGAGTCACAATGGGAGTAACCCGAATGGGGGACTCGAATGAAGTTTTTATCCTTCCTCAACTTATATCACTCAACTCGAACTTCACACATTCTTCTAAACCATAGTAAAATTAGTCTATACCTCAAAAAGAAAGGTTTTCTCTTTACTTCTAAGTGTGCCAGTTGAATTTCGAAACGTCCCACCGATCTTTCGAAATAGAAGTGATTGCCGAGCCATCTATCACACCTTTCCGAAATAAAAAAAGTTCGTCGCTACACTACAATCCAGGACTCGTCAGACATTTCACAAATTACAGCTTATGAAGTGTGCAACTCTGTCAGATGACTGGAATCATCATTGGAGTAAATATTCTGCTTATTAAGCGTCCATTTATAAAAACTGCCTAATCAACAGTACTGAATCAATCGATCGATATTTTTAATGATCAATTTATTAGCAGCTTGACGTATTTGTTGCTCACTACCTGGGTGAAAGTTTAGCAATCCTAATTTGGTTATTTGTAACAATACAAACTCAAGCAAGTGAAATTCACCATTTATCAAGTCGAAAATAGACCGAAATCAGAGTTTCAAGCAAAAATAAGCTCTAAAATCATTTTTTTATATGACTCACCTCCCTAGTTATGATAGTGATGAACATGGGTGTTGGTAGTTGTTTATAAATTGCAAATTGAATCAATTGAGCATTAAACTATTTATGAATATTATATAACTTACTAATTGCAGCCGTAAATAGTTATTTTCATTATATGTATAATCGTTTTCGACTGGACTGATATGTGATTACGTAGGGTATCTGAGAAAGAAAAGATATATGAGTAACAATTAACGTTGATGGCCTTTTCTAAACATTTACAGGGATTGTGTATGACATTACTGTGAGTGCTGTAGACCACCAACGTTGATGATCTATGCCGAATGATTAGAGGCCTACTCGAGTAAGACAGGGACGGTGTAACGAACAAGCTAACTTCGTAGTCACACCTCGCGACCAGCACCTTACGTGGATTGCCCCATCGACGTATCAAGGGACCATGGATGCTCTGAAGACTGTACAACACAAAGGACGTTATTACAGGAATACATTAGTTAAAGTAGATACAAGCTAAAGTAGAACCACTGCCGCATGGGCCAGTCCATGGAGTATGATCAACTGATGCGCGTTGATTGTCCTAGACCTTGACAGGGATCGATGATCCGTTCGATATTTAGTGACCGAACTGACGGATGACTTGGCTAGGGTTCAGTGACATTTCACTGGCCCTACAACAGTCCCCCACCAGATTCAACGGCCGTTTGAATCGGTAGCGAAAATATTGGGAGTAGTCGCGCGCCGGAGGTTGCCAGACGAATAATATGATTCCTCCGGGTATTGCCGAGCTGTAAGACAAATGGAAAAGAGGCGGCAGAAACTGATCGGGAAACAACAAGTAGTAACACGTAACAAGGACGTTGGTTGAACGTTAAACGATCAACCATAGAAATAATGGAAAAAAATATGACATTTTAGAGTTTTAAATTCATTTTGTATTGCTTGTTTGAATTTTGGAGTTTTATCAAGTCGCGTTGAAAAAGATAACTTTGACAAGTGGTTGAGTTCCTCAGATGAGAAACGTTACGTCTGTCGCAAGAGTAGTGATGTCACAGTGATAGTACGATAAGTGTATTATCAATCGATGCCGATATTTGCACTGCCATCGGTTAAATTTAGAAAGTCAGTAAGTGTCGTTGACAACTGTTCGTAAGCATCGATTTCTAGTTATATCTATATTTAACAGACTAACTGTAAGTAAAGAGTATAACTGTGAAGGCGAGTCATGATTTCGTTGTGCGAAGCTACTGATCAACTTGCAGTCAGTTTGAAAATCCGACGACTTCTGTTACAATCAGTAATAGTCGAAGAATACAGATCGAGAACGAAGGTGGCACGATCAAGCCTCTAAAAGATGATAAACGGTGAGTGCTGCATGTTTGTTCGATAAGTGAACCGAACAATATTGAAAAGAACATAAGAAACCAAGAGGGTCACTCTGGACTCATGTCAATGTTATCAGTCAAAAATGCTGTCAGTGTTGGGGTAGGGAGGACAATATCGTTGTCAGTTTGCAGGAGATTCTCTCAACTGCGTAAACTGATGATTCGCGTGAATGAGTGTCGTCAAACCACCGATTGAACTGGACAGGCTTTAGATCGTCGAGCAGTTGAACAGCAGATTGATGTACCGAAATCATCTGTTAGATAACAGTCACACGGAAACAATACTTCATAAAATAAAAATACGACGTCGAATTTGAATAACTACAATAGTTCGGATGTGTTGTAACGTCGTATCGAAGTAACATCCTTTCGTGTACTGACAATCGTACTGGACGTTCGTTTGGGCATTGTTCATGTAGCAATTGGATGTGTAATAGAAAGCATATACGAAGACTATCGTGGGGTTCGTGGAGAATTTCAGAGGTCCTTTAGATATTTTCCAAACTCGTATTGCATGTGAATAAACCGAAGACGGAATTAAAGTGACTTTCATGCAATAAGGAAATCGAGCTATGATTTACCGTGTGAGATAACAGCAAATACAAAGCGCACAGTAAACAATAATTAAAATGGTAACCACCAATGTAACTAAGGTTTTGGTTTAGATAACGTGATCGTTTCGTAAAAGGGCTTATTATCTAGCGTTAAGTGACATATTAAGTACGACGAAGTGTCTCATTAGGATATACACTAAGACTGCTCGTGTACATGCAATACGTTTTTCCACAGTATGTCGACGTACGAGTCATAAATGTACATGGTTTCGACTAAAACTTGACGGAAGTGGCAGAATATATGACTACTCTACGTGAAAATAGTCGCGAAATTTTATTAGACATCATTAACATTATACGGAAGTAACTAACGCAATTATGAAACTCGCCTGGGTTACTCTTGCTCCCAAGTACTTGAAATTTGTTGATTAAATTCGCAGATTAACGAAGCATTGTAGACTGAATTTGTATAAGTCCAAGTTTAACTTAAGCCGAACACGTAGAATCGCCTGACGAACAGTCTAAACAAGATCTAACATTGCAGGAAATTTATAATTCAATCTCACCGTAAATTTCTAGCATTCGTATCCTGTCTCTCCATGGAACTCAGCAATCGGAAATCAGGCATGCAGTGGTCAAGTAAGTGAAATATTCTGGTAGATAGTTTCTGATAGAAGTTAGTTGATAGTTATTAAGCGGAAAGATAAATTTATAATCGACAGTTAATCCTGTATACTGATAAGAATCAACATTGATATGAAGCAACTGATGTTCACAGCAACTGATTAACATAGGCGACTTTAAAAATGGAAAATAATACGTATAGAATGCAACAAAAAATCATAATGATAGATTGCGTCACTGGCCCTACAGTGCTACATAAGTTAGCCAAATATTCCTCATAAGTAAAGCTATGCGTGTTTGTTTTGAGCATGGTAACTAAAACATGTCGTGGTTAATACCAGTTTTGATGTCCGCTATGGGGTTAACAAATAAATTTCTTTTAAAATAATTCGAAAACACTGACCAGATCATAAAAATGTTTCAATGCATGTTGATGAGTAATATCTAAATAGTGCTTATCAGTTATTTCATTATTCTATGTAAACAATGAATTGCTAATGGTGTTATGAACGCTGTAATTGGATTTTTCTCTGATTTCATGTTACTAATTAAAGTTTTTGAATCCGTGTATTCGGTGCCTGCAGTTTGTTTGTTAACACCAAATAAGTAGACGAAAATCTAGAAGGGTTAGAAAATGAAGAGAACTGTTTACAGCAAGTAAGACACATATTGGTACATCCGATCAGCTGCTATTTCATTTACTTATTGAATTTGATACTGATAACGAATCTAAACCGTTTGTCTCACGATTGATTTTTTGTTTTTCAGAATCACATTGAGTAAGCTAGGAAGCTATCCGTACGTTTTCTGTCATACAACTTATGACTTCTGTCAACTAATTGAAAGGCCTAAACCTTTCTAATAATCAAGTCTATGCAGGTGAACAAGTTAGCGGATTTCTAAATATAGAAGATTATGCGGAGAAACAATTTACGAATTGACGATAACTGTGTTTCATATTGACTACTGCCGCGTTTATTCATCTGACGAATTACTAAATATAAATATGACAACTGTACAGACCACTGCACTATAAATCTTGTTAGTATGTGTAATTGTAGTCTACTTCGGTGCTAATACTGTGAAGTGGGTTACTGATATCCACATAAGTAGTATATAACAATGGCCAGGCATTGAATGTATTTCAGTAGAAAATCGATAAGGAGAGAACAGAAATGACACGCAATCGGCACGAAAATGAATGAACAATTATAATCGGAGACCATGGACAGATATTTGCAGAAGAAACAGTCAAATTGAGACAATTTATTGTTATCTCGCAAATTGACTGTTCATTTTATGGTTCGCAAATTTTAATGAGATATTCTGTAATGTTGTGCTAAAATACATTCGATTGTCCCCAGTCGTGTTCTTGTTCACTACAATACTACTTTGATAATAGACCTAGTCCGAAAACAGTAAATTTATCGTGTGATTGCTTAATCTGTAAGGTTTTACATGGAAATCGCACAACTATCAACGCTGACCCATCGTATCGCGACAATTAACAATGATACTTAGTACTTCTGAAAAACACATTTATGCTAGGGACCAAATAATATATTTAATGTGAATAGAAATAAGTTAAACATAATGAAGACTGAGTCATACTTTTTGGAACTCCTTTAAGGCACAATCAAATTCAATCCAGCTTACGAAACGCCTGTTCAGTATTATGCGTTGAAACGCCTCGCTCAAGTCCACTGGAAAATCTCTTGAACAAGAATCACTACAAAAAGCACTTAATAATTGTTAAAAAAGCTATTTCTGTGGAAAATACTTTTATAACTGAAGAACGTACTACAAACATTTAAGACTTACCGGTTACTCGAGATTTCGTCTTAATTCTTGCGGAAAACAACGATTCACACAAACTCTGAGCATCTTCGACTGTCAAATGATTCTCAATACAATGTTTTGTGGACCCTAACAAATTTTAAACAAGGACACTGAGGATATCCCAGATCAATTTACGAAGCAACAAAAGAGGCAAGGTGTACACTACAAAACAGAGGAAGCTAAATTAACGCTTTTCACATTGATTTCGTAAATTTACTGCAGCGAAACGCGACTCAGATATGATAAAACCTGATATTCTCGCAAAACAACGGACACCTTACAGAATCTCAACAACTCAAATACGGAATGACCGCCTCTTGCCTAGCCTTTCAAGGTCGTTGGAACGAAACGGCGGGCGGCTTTGAAAGGCGCTGACTTCTGTTTTTACCGTAGCATTGATCTTAGATGCTTTGTAACAAGTCATTTGTTATTTCAAAAATAACTAGTTATACTTGAGACTAGACCGAACAACTTTTCGGTGAAAGGATCTGTTAATACTAACACAGTGTCGTCAAGCTATCTTGGTTACCTGTTAGTACATTCAAAACGAGTTGTATTAAGTAGCTTAAATTTCTCATTTGAATTAGCCGTAACAATAATTTTTTTCTATTCACAACCAAGGTCATCACACATTTAATGTGATAATTCACGTTTGTAATTTGTGTTTCCAGGGGGTAGTTTTTATCGCAGTGTTTCGTGACTCAGTGAGTCACATACCCTAAATATAAATTTGTATGTCCTACTAGTTAAATCAGGAAGCCTATTATTAAGGACAAGTCACAGTTCACACAAGGTTAAGATGAAAGGAATGATATGAAAGGTGGAGTCGAAATAAAAGCATCAGTAGTAGTGTGAACTAAACAGAATATATCTAGAACTAAAATAATTTTTATTTTATTTTATTTAAACACATAAATATTGGTACAAGGAAGCACCAGATAAATATACGCCTCACAAATCTCATTCGATTTGTGTGAGGGCTGTGATATTGCCCAGGTGCCCAAACTGAAGCAGGTGGTTTTCTTAGGGGACCACACCCCAAGCCTTTGACCTAAATATCTGATCCACAAGGCAGTGGAACATCGTAAGGAGATGCAGTCCCATGGTAGCCGGTGACCAACGATTGGTTCGTACGCCATTTGTTACCTCAGGATACTGGAGCCCATGTGCACCATTGGTTTGTAATCAGGGTTTTCCAACTCCCCTAGGTGAACTTTCCGTGTCCACCAACCCGGTTAAGGCGCCGGACATTCGCTTTTCGTCCTCTCACTTTTGTGGACAACACCCCCGCCACGAGAAGGCAGTGAGTAGGACTTCCCTGTCAGAGGCTATATAGGAGTGGCCATGTGAGAGCATTTGAAGAGGGAGAGCGGACTCTCCCCACTCTCGGCCGTACCAGGGCATTTGGGGGCTAAAATAATTACTTCAAGATGAAATTATGGGTAAGTACTGGAACTCGTTACTTAGCGGAGTCTAAAGAACGAATGTGCATTCTTCGCTGCGCCTGAATTACTTCTGAGTACCAAACTATAGGCTAACGGAAAGTTACTATGTTGGGATAAAAAACTGGATTAGTATTATTTGTCTCATCGATCTGGGAGCCTAAAAGACAGCTATCTGAAGCCTGTCATGCGAAATTTTCAGAACAGATTGTTTCTGTAGTCAATGTATATTTTTAGTCTGAACATAACGTCAGATGGGAGGAGCTGTGGTTTGTTTATTTACGACCTTTTCTAGCCCCGTCTCACATACAAGAAGACAGCATAGCCCTTAATTTTGGCTCCGTGAGAATCACTTAATTGTCGTTTAACCAAGGTGGTCAGCAGTACGTTTATCTTCATCTTCAGGCATGAGTTATATTGTCTCCGGTCTTAATGTTTTTCGTGAGGAATAGTAAAATATCAAGTTACTTGTTAAGACATGATCATCATAGGCTGTCATGATCATTGCATCAAGAAGACAGATACGTTTGGTACGATGCTCAAAGCCATTGATGATAGTCATTTTCTAATTCAGGAAGCTTGGTATGTGGTATCGTGTATCCAATCCCTGTATTATCCATATGTCATCTCTATGAACAATGGAAAAGTGATCAGTTTTTGGCGTAGTGATTTTAGTTGACTTCTGATTACTAAATATATGCGGAATGCATAACGAAGAGCACTAGTAGCTGGATAAATTCACAAAGCGCTAAATACGATTTAGTTTTTCAACTTTAAACGTCTTATGGCTAATAACTTACTGATATTTATCAAATGTCCTTTATTCCATGCACTGTATTTTGATTTTTAGACCTCGAAACCCATGAGATAATCCGTTTTGACCATCATCAATGCAAACAATTTATCTTATTTCGTATCTTCTAGTTCTAAATTCATGAAGTTCGAGAACCAGACCAAACATTTCTCTCATCACGCTAAAGTGGGTCCATGCTTCACTCGCCCTGCTTATCGAGATGGTAGGCGCAAAACAGCTGTAAAGGTAACTCGCAGCCTTTTTATTTCCCAGGTCTTCACCGTAGCTGATGAATCATGTTATCTCCTGATATTTGGAGTCCCCTCACTGGACCTGGAGCACCCTTTAAAGGAGAGGTGCAAACAGTATGGGAATGTCCAAAGTGTGGTGAAAATTATTGACTATCCAAACAAAGAAACATTTACTGATGTTTTTGTCATAAAGTATAATAATCTCAAAGCCGCAAGGTGTGAACGTATTCCTTTTACGTATTTATGAGAATTAAGCTTGATAGCTAAATTCTTTTTCGTTGTAAAATTCATGAGATTTTTCCTTAAATGTTATCTAGATATGCCAAGCGTTTATTAGATGATTCTTCTTTCTACGGAGGTTCTTTACACGTTTGTTATGCACCTGAATATGAAACTGTGGCTGAATGTCGTTTGAAGCTGTACGAATGCAGGCATTTAAATGCGAGAATTTCCAGGAAAGTGGGTAAGGCTATCGGATGAACTCAAACTTTATACTGGTTATTATTTTAAACCACTGGACGTTTTTCACTTGTCCATCGTGATCGGTATGATAAGTTTTAACAAGATACTTTTCTGGGCCATTTGATTGTTAACGAATGGTTAATGTGAAGAGACAAATAGAAATCACCCATTGGATTTTATCGAATGCAGCGCAGCTATCTTAAATATTTAGTCAGGTTTAATAATAATACTTGGTTTCCATCACTAAAGAAACTTTAACATTTGATGAACATATGATTTCGTAGTTTAACTTAGTGTTCTATTAAAATATATTTCTATGCCTAAGTTTTCACTTTGTCTATTTTGATAATGGCTAAGAGAAGTCATTTAGAAATCCGATAGACGTCAGGATTATCAAGGGAGAAAATCTAAATGTAAACAATCGGTTGGCTAGAAATGATAAAATAATATTTATGGAGGAATGTAACGGAGAATAACTGGTGCTACTAAGAAAAGTCCAGAGTAACGTAAGGCAGTGCACCTATTTCGAGCCTTTTTATTGCCTATGCCTTGTAGTTGCATACGCTTTTACATGCCGTTCGGGTCAATGGGTATATGGTTTATGTTGCCACTACAGGTTTAGGTCTCAAAATGCTTTCACATCATACACATACGAGTTAGCTTAATTACTAAACAACTGTATTGTCCTACATATTTAGTCATTACAGTCACTTTTGCAACAGAAGAGCCATATGGTTAAAATATGTACTTGCAGCTTTTGTTGCAACATATACAGATAGTGATTTTTAAAGTCACGTTTTTTGCTTCTCATACATTTTAGTCAGTCCTCATTGTTTTATAATATGATCCATCTGCCAAGAATAATTAACTGTTAGATAAAACAATATTTTGGCATAGTCCTTTCTTATTAGATCAATTTAGATTCACAAAAAGTTCATTTGTTTGCCGCCTAATTTATGGTTCATCTATGACTATAAACCGTCGGTTAGCTAATGCTTATCGTATAGTAGGCATTATTCGAATTATTCAGTCTTCTATACGAGATTATGTAACTATTTTGCGTATTTCTGTTGGCTCATATAAGATTATTCAGCGAATAATTTGTACATTTTTCAATATTTTTCGTTTACTTCAGTGAATTATTTTTCACTACGACTTACTGTTGTTTGATATTACCTTTAAGGTAAATATACTATTTATGGTCACACTTTGTTACTATAGAATTGATTGATGTTGGGCTGTTTATTTATATTTGACTGATAATTATTATATGATGAGAAAAGCTTCTTGTCGAGTTGTCAAGTATTAGTAATCACTAAGGGGGTGTCTAAAATAAACCGCGTATTACTTAATGTCTTTCTGTACATTATTTTTATACAGAACACGAGTATCTTCAGAAATTTTCTACTAACTGTCAAACATCAGTTCCAGATCCTTCAATTCTTCCGTCACCATCTGTAGCATCAACATCAGTAAAATCTGATTTGTCAGAATCTATAAAATTAGAAATATCAACTAATCAGGATATAAATGTTCTACCGGTTTCACAAGAAAATTCAATGCATTCTAACGAGTCCGTCGCCTACCAGTCATATGATGCTTTAGATGATTCTCGGCTTTATTGGAGGAAACTTGGGATTACATTATTTGACAAACATCAAACAGCCTGTAATTTCAGTGCTTCTTGTTCCACTACTGCTACTACCACTACTAATTATCCATCTATTTCTACACCTTGTGATTTATCAGTTGCCCCAAAGTGAGTGTATTGTACACTATAGGTTTTACTGTGTTCCTGCTACATTTTTTTTATTGTCTTAGCAATAGTAGCGTCTGATTTTTTTTTAAGGAAATACTCGTTTTCGTTGTAACTTCACGACAGGAGTAAGATGACCTTAACTTTTGTGATGGTCGAATTTTCATTCCTTAGTTTCAATAGATAATCGTCAGTAACGATTCAATATAACTACATCACCTTAAATCTAATAAATTTAACACTACTGATAAAAATATTACGCTAAAACAGATACCGATTAGGTTGTTATTAGGTGAGATATTATGTCCTGATTCTCATTTCATTATAGTACACCACTCTGTGCATCAGAAAGCATACCATTCAACTTCAGAGTTAGCTACATAGAGTTGCCACAGAGCATTAAAGTGAACATTATTCTGACGATAGCTGTGATCATACGTTGTTAGCTGGTGAACATCTTTGTCCAGGCTTCACAATCAGAGAATAGAACTTCGCTAACAGAGTTGTTGCTTACCTGAGGTTTTACAGCCAAATAAATGTCTTGTCGATCCTAACGTTCCTATCCACTTATAGCGTCTTTTCTTAATTTCCTCTTCAGCTGGAGGTTTGTTTGTTCTCTGACGTGATAGGCTGTTATTGATGGATTCCGGTCAACGGAAAATGAGTATCTTGCATAGATAACTTTATAAATACCTGTACTTTTTGATGATGATTGTAGTAGTTCTCTAAGTTTCAACTCAGTACAATAGAACTATTTTAACACTTTATTGAAAATTCTGATTTTTATCTAATTCAGGAGTCAATCAAAGGAGTTAATGCTCTCTTGCAAGCTAAGTAGGTGTAAGCTAGTTACTGAAAATATGCTGTGATAAGAACCGATTAAGAGTAGGATCAAAGATTAATCCGATGTGATAATCCCCGGTCTAACGTTCAACTATATTTTGACAAATTCAACCACTAATTTTCTCAGTGTGTTATACTTCATTGTATTCTAGTAATTATTTCAGGCTGTTTCAACACTTGTTTAGCGTAAAATCCGTTTTGAGCTATGATTATTGGAATTTAATTATTGATCACTGGAAAAGAAATCCGTGTGCGATGAATGCTGTTTTCCCTGAAGATGTATATTCTCAGGCTTGATTTCGTCTTTTTATCATCTGGGGTCTGGGTTGAAAATATTGTGGGTGCCAAGTAACCGCATCAATATCATCCAATAACGTAGCGAAGTGCAGATTACAGTAGTAATAAATCCTCTTCCTACTCGGTAAACTTTGATGCAGATTACAAATAAGCATGAATACTCCCCACTCATGACCTTCAAATAACTAAATGTAGCATTTCACATTTTACTTTGTATGGAAAAGTTAAAGTACTTGTAATTTATTTGATGACTTGTTTCTTTTCTATTTTTTTTATTTAGACGTTCAGTACCCCTTTCTGTCCAACAAGCTTTAAGTTGTCGACCATACTTGGAGAATATTTCGAAACCTAATACATCGTTGTTAGTCAGCAAGGTACCCTCTGACAATAACAAAACTATGAAGCACTACTCATCTAACTCCTTAATCCCACGCGTCATAATTAGTAAAGAGTATAGAAAAAGGCATTCAACAAACCCAGAAGCTCTTTCACAAGTATCAAAGTCAACAAATCCTATTTCTGTTGGTGAATTAAAACGATTAGCCTATTCATTAGGTCCCAAACAAGGACCAAGTTTACCTCCAACACAAGACCAAAGAGGAAATATTATTGATCAAACAAGGTTAGTCAACGGTTTATACTACGAGAGTAAGCTTTAGGAAGTTGACGTCAAGACCGCAGATTAAGAAAGTTTACCATTACTGTTTTCAGGTTACTTCTTGTACTTTCACTAAAAAAATAGTTCTACTTGCTTTCACTGATTTTTTCAGTTAATATTACCATCCATAATACAAGTTAGTCTCATATAAGGTGCTTAGATGATAAATACATTTTCCTGTGCATTTATTGAAATGCCCTTCACTTTTAATCACCAGATGTTTGGTTTAAAATGCCACATTTGTAGGCAAATCATGCCCATTCGACCGATTATGTTCATATTCCGGTCTGTATAAACTTTGATTCACTTGCATACTCTAGCTAACTTGTCGGATATAGATATTTTTCCAGTGTAAATATATATTCATTTTTCTGTGAAGGTTTTTCATGATTTTGTGGGTGAAATGAAAAGAACACATGCGGATTAATAGGCAATATCCAATGATATAAAGTGATAGAGTGGTGGCTGCTAACGAGAAGGAATTATTGACGTAATTCGTCGATTGATTTGAAATCGAAGATAAGACTGCTAGCTAGAAATATAAATCTTTCATGTTATACAATGAAATGCTTATACACAAAATATTTATGTAAAATAAACATGATAGATTGGAAGAAATCAGTTGGCAGGTCACTAACTCCCTAAGATCTGATTGTTAGAACTAATTTTTGGGCATCGTATTACATTTTTAGAAACCGTGTCACATGTCATATTTATTTACTTATACGTATATTTGAATTGATAAACTGAATCTATCTAGTTATTCAAGATACATGCCTCTTATTCCAACAGCGTTTCACTGTTAGTGGTTTTCTGGTTCTATTAGAACTAGAGCCTAGTTAGAGATCCTTCAGTTTCCAACATTGACCTTATAGTCAGTAAGCTTATGCATAGTTTTATTTTTTATTTATTTTGTTTAAACACATACATATTGGTACAAAGGGGCACCAGATACATATGCGCCACACTTTTTTGTGTGAGGACTGTGATACTGTCCAGGTGCCCAAACTGAAGCAGGTGGTTTTCTTAAGGGGCCACACTCGGAGCCTTTGACCTAAAGGTCTAATCCACAAGGCAGTGGAGCGTCGTAAAGAGATGCATTCCCATGGTAGACAGTGACCAACAATTGGTTCATACGCCATTTGTTCCCTCAGGATACTGGAGCCCATGTGCACCATTGGTTTGGAATCAGGGTTTTCCAACTCCCCTAGGTGAACTTTCCGTGTCCACCAACCCGGTTAAGGCGCCGGACATTCGCTTTTCGTCCTCTCACTTTTGTGGACAACACCCCCGCCACGAGAAGGCAGTGAGTAGGACTTCCCTGTCAGAGGCTATATAGGAGTGGCCATGTGAGAGCATTTGGAGAGGGAGAGCGGACTCTCCCCACTCTCGGCCGTACCAGGGCATTTGGGGCCTTATGCATAGTGATAGTCTTTATTACGCTTATTAGACTAAGCTTCCTAAAATTTATCTACACTTTAAACAAAATTGTACCTTATATGCTAGGCAGCTATTATGTGCGCTCAACATTTGTACCAACATAAAAAACTGGTTTCGTAGGTTGAAGTTTATCAATTGAAGAATATATTGAATTCTATTCTAAATGCTACATTGGTAAAAAAAATTTATCATTTTGATAAATAACTAGTCAAATATTAGACTTGAAGACTCAAAATTCCTCAGTTTCACAATAGTGTTTATAAAATGTAAATATAATCTGGTTTATTTAACCTGTACTAAGTATTACGAGTAGAAATAGTGTTAAAGGAAATCGTATTGCAAACATTTTCTGATTTTTTTTACTTCACTTCATTGATCACCGCAATCTTCACTTGCTATTCCACTGCCTTTTATAATTAGGATTGTATTTCATCGTTCGAATTCGAAACGACATTGTAAACATCCTTCAGAATCTGAAGACAATTAAATATGTGACAGTCATTCATTTTGTCGTTCATAATCTTCCCAGGTGAGTTCTGATATTATTTATGCTGAAAGTAGTCGATAATCGAATCCCCCCAGATATTTTATTAACTGAATCATCGTTTATGTGTATAGTTGTTATAACTCGGACTGAGACTTGAGATACAAAACACGGTAATATGACTCGAAATACAAAACAACCACTGTTGCATATGAACATTGATTTGTTCATCCTAAATCAAGACATCGTTTACCGAAACACAACTTAAAACGAGTGTTACGTCTCGCGTTGTGCATTCCAGTTATTTTTTCGAAGTGGCTACCGGCCCCGCACAGGACTGTGTTAATTAAAAAAGGGAGTTCGTAAGAGGATGGTAATCTATAATAATCCAGATTTTTTGGATTTAAGGAACTGTATCAATCTGAAAGCCTGTCAGCTGCCCAGAATTGAAATATGCAAAGAAGTTGGTCAAATAATCAAGTTGTCAGGAAATACATTTTCAGTCATCTATCACACTATGAGGTATACTATTGTAACGAATGTGGTGGAGTGCAACTACTCTTTCAAATACGAAATGCAATTACCATGTCGGAATATGATTGATGAGGCTATTCAGTTCAATGATACGATCAATCGAACTGGTTTATATGATAGACGGTCGGCTTCGTCTTGTGAATAGGTGAAGCTTGAAGATATGTTGCAACAAATGCTGAATCCAACAGTATACAAGCAACCTACTGACCTCGACATAACGAAAGATATCATCCAAATGTTGAATATTCATCAAGATTTCTGGTTGATCATCAACTTTCTGTGATATATTTTGTCTGCTTTCATTCAGTTAGTCTCTGGTGACCTGGGTCTAGTTTTAGAATTTCACTCCCATTATGGATACCTCTGTAAGTAGTATTATTTTGCACTAGCAGCACTTGTCTAAATACTGTGATCGACTTTTTCATTTCACTAGACATGTTATGTTGAAGATACATAAAAAATATAAGAATTTTTTCAAGACCCTGTGAGTTAGACTTGATGTCACTGGTATAGGTTTATATTTACCGTTTGGTGCTCTTCGTGTAAATCAAACGCAGAAAGAATCGGAATTCGCTAGCTGTGATATTTTGTTAGAATCATGTTAACATAATGAACTAAACACGCCCACCGAAGAACGTTGCGTTTGAAATGAACGGGGTATAATGCATAGTGCGTTTCTGGAAAATTGGTAAATAGGGCAATTTTGTGACAGGATTTTCTTCACTGATGAAAAATCCTAACCAAAACACTATATCGAACAAAAGCTGAAAGCGTAAGAATCATCTCGGAAGTTCTGACGAAGAATCTCAACGCCACCGGTGTCGCCTTCATGGAGTCATTTAATGTGACAAACTCGTATAGCTACATTCCCTCCCTGTTGCTATTTTCGGTACCGTCAATACCTGTGAAGTCCGAGAATCAGTGGGTTACATTTCGCTGATCTGTTGTTTAAAAAAGCACCATTCAAAATCATGTACATCACGGTACTTCTAAGCTTCATCCCCAAGACCAAGGATATTTTAATATAACTTTTCAAAACGACCTATTAACGAAAGTTTACAAGACACTTTATACCGATCCAAAGGTTTTGGTTGTCTAGACACACGTCAGTTTGTTAAATAAATCTTGTGCAATTATTTTTTGAATAGGGATCACCGGGTAAGTAATAGTGAGGTTAGACACAGGGTATTAGGGTATGATGGTTAATCAGTTGATGGGGTTATGAATCTTCATCGACTGAAATGGTTGGGCCACATGTTACGTATACCTGAAAACGGATTACCACGACGCACGATGCTGACTAGTATTGAGGAGGGTGCAGACTACTTGGTTGGGGTTTGCGTGACTATCGTAACCAATGGTTGGAGACTGTGGGTGACATGACTCAGAATTGATCACTATGGCGTAGGTGTATACACTCTCTGTCTTCCCTTAAACTATAAGATCAAAATTGATTCATATCTTTCTTTCTTCCTGTACTATGTCCGGTAATAGAAGGTAAGGAGACTGTAGAGTAAAATGTCTTCTATAAAAACTCAAAGTAGTACTAAATGAAATCCAAGAAAACATACTGAACAAAATCCTTCGCTAGATTATTTACGTGACTTCATGTTTGACCCTTTTCTAATAATGATAAAGCTACCCGGTAATCAACATTATGGTTTAAATATAGTTTAAGTTATAGAGGTTAAGTGTTCGATAAATTAATGTGTCTATGAGCCTTCAGTTACTTTCCATTAACTATGAGTTCTGGATAAAGGTGGACATATGTTTTAAACCTCATTGCTGATTCCTACCGAATGTTATGAAAAGTTTGGGCATTGACCTTATTATTATGTGAATAGATTTTGAATCATACTAAGAACTTTTCAATTATACAACTTGCCTAACTTATATATAATCATTTTAAAAGGTATGATTAGTGAATATGCTGCTGATAATTAATTGGATCATTACTGTACACTATATCTTCAAAGAGGGTTCTGAAGATTTAAAGAATTGAATGGGATTTATCTTGTGGATATTTGTGAATATTTCTTTCTGTTTTCTTTGTACTAACTTCGCACATATTTTGTTTTCCTTGATGAAATGACCAAATATAAGAGCATTTATATGTTGTTTGTTATTTTTGTTACTTAGATGGTGAGAAAGGGGATTGTTGAATAAGAGTGTTATAGATATGTTTTCTTGTGAAGTCACTCCGTTTGATGTTTGGAATGGTGATTATCATTACAATCCATAGTCTATCTATCTATCGATTGATTATCAGATATGTTTACATTCGCCTTCAACTAAAATCAATGTACCGTAACGTTAATCCGACACAATGTAGAGTAACCGTCTGAATTTTAGTCTTATTATAAGTATCGTCTCTAAAGTTTTATCATGCATACCAACCTTATCGTTCAAGGAATGGTATTGCTGTACAGAATTATTTTGATGTGTTGACCGAATTTAATGTCATTAGGTTTAAAGTTTGCAATTTAGTATTACTGAGTCAGGATCAAAGTGATTTTGATTTGTTCACATTTATGACTCAAAATTTATGACATGAATTACTAACAGATACCATAACATAGTTCTACAAGATGAAAATCTCATGATGACTGAATTAGATCCATATATACCATTCTATTACTGAACTACAATTTTTAGTTACAAACCTTCAATATATGTAATTCCACTGAATTTTCGAAGATCAGGAGTCTCATGTGTGGCTATTGTTGTTCAAACAAAGCGGGTTATTTATTAAAAATGATTTTAGGACTCTGGATGATCGGTATCATAAATGAATGATTACAGGCTTTGAACATCTATTTGAGTATATTAACCGGACATAAAAGTCTTAAAAACTGATGTTTTCTTGAGTACCGAAATTCTCATATTGTTTATTATAAGCATTCCTTTAATTAAACATCGAAGTAGTGATCTAGTTGTCTAGCTAGTGAAGCATTGGCTAAGTGATTAAAGTACTCGACTTTCAGCCACTAAGTCTCGGGTTTGAACTTCAGTCCATCTACTTTGGTCTTGGGAACCGGATAGTATCACTAACCTCACTTAGGGTGTTGATGGAAGCTAATTCCACGAATTTGCACCTGGTGAGTCAATAAAAAAGATAGGTGTCAGTTTAATGATCAAGATCCTCCTTAAGTTACATTATTACAGAAAAAATAATCTATTTACCTGTATCCAATTGATATGAATCATCAATAAATATTAGGAAAATTTCGGGGCTTGGAGGGAACCATAATAATATCACTACATAGAAATTATCAGATGGGGGTATAAAGTCTAAATTAATCATTTAGCAACAGTAAATGGATAAGTTATTTAGCGAAATTAGAAAAAAAAATCCAGTACTATTTATCACAAATATGCTAATGTTGTGTCTGGAGTAATAATAACTAGTAAATGGTAAAATTAATTGTTCACCATATGTTTCCAGACATCTTAACATCTGGTTGTTGAATTTAAATGACCTATTTTTTTGAAAACCAATACTAACTAATGAACATTAGTCAACCTATGGTTTTTCTTGTTGTTAACGATCAATTAAATGAAATGTTTCATTTTTTTACAGCAGAACGTGAACGATCAAAATTAGGATTATATGACACGAATCTGTGATGTACCAGCTGAAGTTTTCCTACTGTCACTAAGAGATTTTGGAGGTTGTTAAATTGCAGTTAAATCATGAACTGATCTAAGTTACATCATCATTGAGAACTTGGATGCACTAGACGCCCGTTTCATCCTAGTATAGGACTCAGCATTGCGCATGCATGACCTCGGACATAGGACTTGAACCCAGGATCTTTGGTCTTGCACGCTAAAACTCAACCTCTGAACCACTGAGTCGGCACCCAACTGTGTTAATGTCTAACTCCAATCAGTTCACGACATTGCGTGACTATCATTGTCCGAATATTCTTTACATGATTGAACTTATTAATTCGACAGTCATTCTCACTACGAGACCTTTAATTACCAAACTTGTTCCTGTAATGTACAGCTAGTGAATTTAGTCAGTCATAAGGAACGTGGAACCTGACACAAATGTGCATCAAACCATGTCGAGACAGCGAGATGGGATTATAAAGACAAATGGCTTAGTAGTAGAAATAGCAAGATAAGTAATATCAGAAAGAAACTTGACACAGGTATAAGATCCAAGGAAAAAGAAAGAATTCGCTGGTTTGAAAGCATGAGTATTTTAAGAAGCGAATACATGTGGTTGGTCCTGAGTCATGTCATTCATTACTTCCAACAATTGTTTTTCCCAACCAATTTGTCTACACCTACCAACACGGTTCAAAACAACAGTTAGTAACTTCATGAAATAATGCTACATGTTGGCTTGGTCAACCTTAGCTTTTTCCTACGCCAGGAAAGTTCGCGGGTCAAAGTACGGCTAGGTTTAGGGTACGTAATACCTGTCCTAACCACTTCAGTCGATGATAACTGACTATCTCACCAACTGATTTGCTATATTTACCTAGTACTCTACATCCAACTAACCAAGACAAAGTAGGAGTTCTAGAGTCTCATATTTTATATGTACAATGAAATAGACGCCATAAAAAGTTTGCGTTTAGGATGTTCATCGCCCAACTAATAAGTCCGACTTCCTTGTAAGTGTTCAGCTTATATATGTTTGACAACTATGTTTTGTCTTGATTTGTATCCCGTATAATTAATGTGCTGCGACCCATAACTAAACGACATACATTTTGTATGATTTATTTTGATACACTTAGACGATTTAATCATTTACACGTTTCGACGTTTTCATAGATCGTAAAAAAGCATAATAAAATCATCTTTCGAAGTGAATATTTTGAGATTAGTTACATCATAGCCGATAAAACGGAAGTGTTATACTTATCTCTAACTTACACCAGATATTTGAGGTTTATTAGTTACTCAACTAGATTTAGTCAAATAAATATTCAGTGCAAGAAATCTCTCCAAGAACTAGACAGTTTTTGTATGCACATATCAATGTGGATTAGTGTCATCTACCATGGAATAGTACGTCAGTATTATTGGAAGTAGTTACTGATTTTAAAAAGACCTTTCTGTTGCACGCACATGTTTTAAAAGGAAGCTAGATGCATTTTTATTTGACATCTGAATAGTCTGAGTATGCTTAACCAGCCGATAAGTTTTCTAAATAAAGTTAAATGTCCTATCACCGAACCCTTAATACTGATTTCCTCAGACTCCTCTTACACATAAGCCTCGAACGTAGAGTGGTGCTCAGTAAAAATTGAGGCTCGTTAATTCACAGAAAGCAACCGTATTCATATGTTTATTAGTAACGTTTGACACCCAGAAACTTCTGGAAGTGCGCTACATTTAGCGACAGAGTAAGGAATCACGAAACCAGATTATGGCATGTAATACGTCAATTTTCATGGCGTGTGTTGATTAGACCAAATGCTCTTAGTCTTTTCTTGATTTTTCAAGACCTTGTAGAAGAATTTTTGAGAAATCCCAACGATTATGAAACTCGCGGCCTTATACTTTGTAATTTAAGACAAGGAAGCTGAGATCAGCTGGAACTATCCAATATGAGAATATCAGAATATTATAACATGACGTACAGGAAGAAAAACATGAATACAGTAAAAGTGAGCTCTTGAAGTGGAATCCTTGATAAAAATTACACTTCACTATTCAACACTCATTCACTAAACAAAGGGAAACATGACAGGTGTTGTATACAACTCATTCGTAAACATTGAATATTCATTTTTTATTTAAACACATGAATATTGGTACAAAGAGGCACCAGATATATATGCGCCACACAAATCTCATTTGATTTGTGTGAGGGCTGTGATACTGTCCAGGTGCCGAAACTGAAGCAGGTGGTTTACCTAGGGGGCCACACCCGGAGCCTTCGACCTAAAGGTCTGATCCACAAGGCAGTGGAACAACGTCAGAAGATGCAGTCCCATGGTAGCCGGTGACCAATAATTGATTCATAAGCCATTTGTTTCCTCAGGATTCTGGAGCAAATGTGCACATTGGTTTGGAATTAGGGTTTTCCAACTGCCCTAGGTGGACTTTTCGTGTCCACCAACCCGGTTAAAGCGCCGGACATTCGCTTTTCGTCCTCTCAATTTCGTAAACAATAGTGATGCCTCGAGAAGGTAGGTAGTGAGTAGGACTTCCCTGACAGAGGCTATATACGCGTGGCTATGTGAGAGCATTTCGAGAGGGAGAGCGGACTCTCCCTACTTTCAGCCGTACCAGGGCATTTGGGGGCTACACATTAAAGCCAGCGACACCTGGCATTCCCAGCCGGTCACCCATGCAAGTAATGACCGGGCCCAGCGTTGCTTAACTGCAATGTTCGGACGGGAACCGGTGCTTTCATCGTGTTATTATCGCTACGGTATAGATAATCACAGACAGACTGAATCAACGCACAGCATTTAAATCGCGGTTTTTATATTCAACGGTACTTAACCATCTATATTTAGAGATAAAAAACATGTAAGAACAACATTGTTTAAGTTTTCTTCTCATCATTCATTCATTTAATTTCCCCCCAAAAAATAAAAAGACTGAAAACATTTTGCTGATTATATCTATAATAACATTTCTGAACAATTATCCCTCTAACAAGTTACTTATTTTGATACTACCATAGTTTCAAAATATTTTCAATTAAATAAGGAAAAAAATCAGTAACCGGTAAACGTTGCATAACGTTCAAAATAGAGAGAGGAAGAGAAACTGAAAAAATACATGATAGTTTCTAAAGGGGGGGGAAGTCACATTATTGAATTGTTGATATAAATCAGTGAATTATATTTATGAGAATATTTGTTGAACATTATGTGCGTGTGTATGTGTGTACTTATGTATGTTTACCAAGTAACCTACCAACTGTTTCACAACATATTCTTATCTCATTAAAAAAGAGAGACTTTTAATAATATAAAAAAAATTTTCATTAATCCATGGAATAAACAGTTTT
This sequence comes from Schistosoma mansoni, assembly GCF_000237925.1. Classification (NCBI taxonomy): domain Eukaryota; kingdom Metazoa; phylum Platyhelminthes; class Trematoda; order Strigeidida; family Schistosomatidae; genus Schistosoma; species Schistosoma mansoni. Next base: position 1,085,459 of record NC_031498.1, on the reverse strand, counting down.
GTAATGGTAACTAGAATGTTCAACACATATTTTGGTGTATTAATTATAATTAATATTAATAATTCTTGCTAGCCACTATCCATCTTTGCTTATAATACTTGTGAATTAAGGCAATATCGAGGCAATACGCACAGTATGCACATATGTCAATTAGAGACTGACCAGTTGCAGTCCTAACACATCGATGGGAAGATTCAAACAAACAATACTAAGTGAATCTAAACTTTGCCCCATTGAACAAACAAGTGGCTATCAGGACTCAGTAGCTAAGTGGATAACGCGATGTTGTTTGAAGCGAAAGGTACTGGTTTCGAGTCCCAGATTGAACATCAACTATGAGATGCAGGTACATCCAGCTGACGAGTCCCAAATAGGACGAAACGCGCATCCTGGATTCTACTGCTAGCCACTATCCGTCTCTTTGTTTGTAATGCTTGTGAATTTAGGCTATATCGAGGCAATACACACAGTATGCACATATGCCGATAAGAGATTGATCAATCGCAGTCCTAAACATCAATCTGAAGATTCAAACAAACAATACTAAGTGAATATAATTTCTTGTGTAGTTTAATATTTTAATTAATAATTCGAAGTCCTTTGAAAAATATGTTTATTAATAAGGTTATTATGTTTCTTTTATGTATCATTTACATAATCATTGAAATCCAAAAAAACAATGTATAATTATTTTGACAAAGTATAGAACTCATCAACGGTATTCATTCAAGTACCTATCTGATATCAAACCCAAGATTCACGAAGAGCGCTTAACATTTAGAACCCTGAGTTAATATCCAATGGTTTACATTGTTTAGCTTCAAGTAACTGAGAATATTGAGCAACTATCTTCCAAGTTCATTACTGTGTAACTGCTCCATACTTAAATTGACTGAACTCCACTCGTTATGACGCCTCACTAGAACACTAAGAATTCCCTCCTCATTAATGAGCACATGAAAACTTTTGATATTAAGTATTAGGTTTCTTTTAGCCTGCTAAATAAATAAATTACTTACCTATTTACGCCTGTTACTCCCAATGAAGCATAGGCCGCCGACCAGCATTCTCCAACCCACACTGTCCTGGGACTTCCTAGTTCCATCCAATCTTTGTTCATTCTTCTCATGTCTGTCTCCATTTCTCGACGTAGTGTGTTCTTTGGTCTTCCTCTTCTCCTTTGACCTTCAGGACTCCATGTGAGGGCTTGCCTTGTGACAGAGTTGGGTGATTTCCTCAATATGTGTCCTATCCACTTCCAGCACTTCTTCGTGATTTCTTCCTCCTCTGAAATCTGGTTTGATCTCTCCCACAGTAGAATGTTGCTGACGGTATCTGACCAACGAATCCGAAGTATCTTGCTTAGACAATTGTTAATAAACATTTGTATCTTCTTGATGATGGCTTTCGTAGTTCTCCAGGTTGCCGCCCCATACAGTAGAACTGTCTTGACATTTGTATTGATGATATTTATATTAAGGAAGGTATTTTGCACTCTATTCATGTAAACCCTGTATTTACTAATAAATTTTTAGGTACAACTGATGATATCCACTGTGTGACTATTTTTCCCGGTATTTTTATTTCCACCTTAAACGATTTAAGCAGTCACTTTTATGCTGATATGGTTCGCTTAACGTTTACATGTAACCATTTTTAGGAAGTCGAAGTAGTCACTCTAGACTGCTCCTAGCCGTTGTTGAAAATATGAGTGAACTCATCAATTAATTTACCTTATATGGGAGACATGTAGATGGTATAATAGTTATGTACGATTCGAACTTCGATGTGGCTCAGTTATTAGATAGACATTATAACATTCATAATGGCATCATGCTTACTAACGAGAACAAAAATAATAATCTATTGCTTCTTCTAGACATACTTTTGAGTCGGGGAGGCGATGAGATTTTAAAGTGATCATTTTTTACGAAATCCACCTAGACTGGTTAATACCTAAACTCCTAAATTTTTTGTTCATTGTTATACATGCGAGGCTTGGGGATATGAGCTAAAACAACTTTAAAACTTCATACAGGGAATGTCAAGAGTTCACTCATAGGTTTATTAAAACCTCGTCAATGGAAACTGAAGCTTTCTCTACGTGTTCAAAAAACTGCTAGTCCTCACTTAGAGCCTACTTTGGTAATTTTAAATCCATTTAAACCTTAGAGTGGACGCTCTGACAATTTATCTCGCAGTATATCTTCTCTCTATCGGCATCCTATTTCCAATTATCGATTTGTATTTCTTCGACCTTTTGTTGGATTGAGCTACATTAGTTTCCATATAAAAAAAATGCTTGAATCATCAGATCTGTAATACGATTGTTCCATTTTCTCACTACATATTTTACAAACTAGAGTCAAGTTATGGAACAATTACAGTTTTATTTTATTATGAATGAAGACAGCTTAAAGTAATTTGGAATTTAGTACCTATAAGAGATTCTTCGAATATGAAACAGGATCTACTCAACCTAGATAGTTCATAGGATCAATACATCAAAACAATTGAACATTAATGATCCATACTAAAATAAAGATGAAGAAAAGAAAAGGTAGTGCTTTCAGAAAAGGTTTAATATCCCTAATTGATAACAAAATTATACTAAAATAACTCATTTCATATATCATCATCTGTGATCTTAAGGGACAACATAGTTCTCAAAATTGAAGTCATTAAAAATTGATCAAATAATAGCAAAGGTCGAATAGGGTAATATCAAATGGGAAAAAAGCTACCAAGATCTTTGTTCTACAACAGAATTATCATTTCTTGATTGGCTCCAAGAGGTATTTCCTGGAGTTCTAGTGTGAAGCAGTGACCAGTGGAGTTCAACCAGGTCTGTTGTGAGATAGTAACTCACTGAAGACAATGGTGGATGTGTCTCTGGATTTCGTGGATCGGTTGAAGTTAAACATTAACACTGTCAGATACTGGCTCAGTGGTCTAAGGGCTAAGCGTTCGCGCACGTGACCGACAGGTTCGAATCTCGCGAGGCGGGATCGTGGATGCGCACTGCTGAGGAGTCTCACAATAGGACGAAATGGTCGGCAAGCGCTTCCAGGTTTTCCATAGTGGTCTAGCTTTAAACTAGGTAATTCAAAGCTATCCAATCATCTTTAAAATTCATATATTATTATTATGATGATGAACAGATTTCTTTATTGTTTACATAAAACAAAACACTTAATACAATAAATAAAAGTTTTGATTAAATAATTTTTGGAATCTGATAAACAAATGAACTGCTTCATTTTATTGACAGTAATTGAAATTATTTTTTACCTTAAAGGATACAATTTTTTGTGCAGAAAAACTTTGTAACGATTAGTATAGAGAGATAGATTTAGAAAAGTTAATTGAATTTTATAGTTTACATTGTTCAGTTACAAGTATAGCATTGAATGCTAGATTAATAGTAGTCAACAGATTAGATGGTTACTGTGAAATCAAGTTTATTGACCAGTGGGTTGATGAATACTCATTAAACAATAAAAGGTTGTTGATTGCTTGTTGATTATCTAAATAGAACTAGTCTGTCATGTAAACTATGAAATTGAGTATATTGTTCGGGTAACGATAGATCTATTGTTATTGATTTTTTCTCAGAAAAGTAATTTCAGAAGATATTCAATCTGTACAAAATATTATAACTTGTAGCCGAGTGAATGCCTTGTTAACGTATGACGTGATAAGACCGCCAATCAGAGAGCAGCGAATTATCGATTGGAACAGTGACACAAAAAAAACGTACGAGCAGTGTATAGTACGTATGGGTCCTGCTTCTGCCTAGCCCAGCCAGTTAAGTCCAGAACACTTATCTCAGCCTCTGCGGTATGGATCATTCTATTTCAAACATACTGAGTTTACATACCAATCAAACTGACCACATCGTACCATAAAATAAAAAATAACATTTGTACAAGATTTGCCCAAATATGACTACGAATAGGGGAGATAGTTTATTTATTTTATTTATTTATTTAAACACATAAATATTGGTACAAGGAAGCACCAGAAAAATATGCGCCTCACAAATCTCATTCGATTTGTGTGAGGACTGTGATATTGCCCAGGTGCCCAAACTGAAGCAGGTGGTTTTCTTAGGGGACCACACTCGGAGCCTTCGACCTAAAAGTCTGATCCACAATGCAGTGGAGCATCGTGAGGAGATGCAGTCCCATGGTAGCCGATGATCAACGGTTGATTCGTACGCCATTTGTTCCCTCAGGATACTGGAGTACATGTGCACCATTGGTTTGGAATCAGGGTTTTCAAACTCCCCTAGGTGGAGTCGCCGTGTCCACCAACCCGGTTAAAGCGCCGGACATTCGCTTTTCGTCCTCTCAATTTCGTAAACAACACCCCCGCCACGAGAAGGCAATGAGTAGGACTTCCCTGGTAGAGGCTATATATTCGCTGGCCATGTGAGAGCATTTGGAGAGGGAGAGCAGACTCTCCCCACTCTCGACCGTATCAGGGCATTTGGGGGCTGGGTATAATTCATGAATGGTAAATCGTATAATAATAATCTATGGGTGAAGATGAAGCTTATAATGAAGGGAGCATGAATATGAATAGTTAATTATTTAGTAATTATACGATAAAAACATATGTGCACAGTATTGGTTCATAAATAGATCCCAAAGCTACCATTCATTATCCTTATTGGGGCATAACACAAAAGTAATAATTTTTTCTTCTGAGTTAGATATGATCGAGCATAAGACAACTGCATACTTCAATAATATAATAATCATTCAGTTTACACATTCTATTATATTTTGAAAAATTCAGTTATTAATTGTTATTTCATTATGTTACTATCTAACTCATACTGTGGTGTAGGTTACTTATATCCACATAAGTAGTATATAACGATGGTCAGGCATAGGATGTATTTCAGTAGAAGATCGATAAGGAAAGAACGGAAACGAAGCGCAGTTGGTATGAAAATTCATGAACAATAAAAATCGGAATCATGAGTCAATTGAAGCTAGACAACCATGGAAAACCTGGAAGCACTGGACGACCGTTTCGTCCTTCTGTGACTCCTCAGCAGTGCGCATCCACGATCCCGCCTCTGGAGATCGAAACCCAGGACCTATCAGTTTCGCGCGCTAGCGCTTAACCACTAGACCACTGAGTCGGCATCCAACGGTGTTAATGTCTAACTTCAACCAATCCAATTTTTTAAATTCGTAATTATTCGGACGTTAATAATAATTATCGAACAGAATAATTATTTGTAAATTGTGCTACTTTTTCCCATAAAATATTAACTTAACTTTTCAAAATTGTGTTGTTTTCTACATTTTTGTAATTGGACAATTTATCGAGAATATCGTGGGCATAGTATGGCATGTGCTACTGATGTCGTCAGATATAAATAGTATGTATCATCAATCGAAAGTGAAATGTCTGATGGCAGAAGATTAAGAAGATCGAAGAAAAGAGAATGAGAATAAAGAATGATTGATGTGGAAACAAAAGAACAATGAAGTCTGAGACGATTGATTGACATTCTGCAAATGAAGTATTTACTGTATGCTTCACAGATTTCACTAAGATGTTCTGTAATTTTGTATTCATATACATTCGATTGTCCTCACTTGTGTTCTTGTTTACTACAATAGGAATGAAGAGTAATTTTATTGCTTAGCAACGAAAAGATTATGAAGGATCTGATAAAAGATGATGGATATATTTAAAGTCAGATGAAAACTTCGTTTTCCATGATATTTGTATAATTGACTTTGAAAATATGAAACCTTTTCTCTATGGAATAAAATTCTATTCAAATACTTACTTTTGAAGATTTGCTGTCTAGAAAATTGAATATTTAAACAAATCTACAAACCTTCCACATAGGCAATTGATAAATCTTCTATTTGAACGTTTGATTCCGTCTTCGTATCTCTTCTAATAAGCCCCAGGCTAACTCTACACGACAACTTGAATACTAGAGAAAAGGTGCGTAATATGGAAAGGATGCTTTACACTAGGGTTAGTTTATGTACAGGAAATCTAGGGTATTTATAGCATATCAGATAGTCTTGGGCCTCTGGAAAGTTTTGGAACCCTTGTAAAGATAGTAGCAGGATAGGTAATCATCCAGTCAGAAATGTGACATGTGAATTTTCACTTTCTAGATGTTTCTGATAAACTCCTACTGAATGTTGATTGGATAAGATGTTTCTCAACGTTTTCAAGGCTTTTCGGGGCTTATTTCGAAGAATTTACTTGGTCTCCCCAATAATAATTAAGATAAACTAAGTCTATCAACAGTTGAAACCACTAAAACAAACTATCAGATGTTTATTAAACCAACTGATAATAATGAATACATTTTATATCTTGAAACATAGAACCCTAATAATTATTTCCTACCAAGTCCTTTCACAAACATCAGTGGTCAATGTTGCCTTAGACTAGACTATAAAAATAAACGTAAGAAAGAACTGAATCTTACATAAGGTCTTTAAATTGTTATAAACTAGCATGCATATCTAAATATCGACCATTCTGTTTTGGTACGTATGCATTCTATGCGGATTGCCTCGATGTTAGCATTAAGTCATAAAGATTATAAACAGTATTCGATAGTGGCTAGTAAGCATATTCAAATGAAGAGTCCCATATAGGACGAAATGCGCGTCCTGGATTCCATTGACAGCTACTATCATTGTTCTGACTTCTCGGAATATTTATAAACAATAAATAGTTCTGCAATAAACTCAAATTCAAGATAATAAAATCAGTAACAACAGTTAACTCATTAAAAAAACAAGCACAAAAATAACTCAATATGATATCAACCAATATGCATCATCAGGAACTCAAAACAATTGTCAACCAACACCAAGATCAGAATTTTCAATACGAATGTCAAGACAGTTCTACTGTATGAGGCGGAGACGTGGAGAACTACGAAAGCCATCATCAAGAAGATACAGGTGTTTATTAACAATTGTCTAAGCAAGATACTTCGGATTCGTTGGTCAGATACCGTCAGCAACATTCTACTGTGGGAGAGAACAAACCAGATTCCATTCAGTGGAGGAAGAAATCACGAAGAAGTGCTGGAAGTGGATAGGACACATATTGAGGAAATCACCCAACTCTGTCACAAGACAAGCCCTCACATGGAATCCCGAAGGTCAAAGGAGAAGAGGAAGACCAAAGAACACATTACGCCGCTAAATGGAAAAGGTATGAGAAGAATGAATAAACGTTGGATAAAGCTAGAAAGGAAGGTCCGTGACAGTGTGGGTTGGAGAATGCTGGTCGGCGGCCTATGCTTCATTGGGAGTAACAGGCGTAAGTAAGTAAGTAATTAAGTAATATGCATCATCAACCAATAAGAGAACAGTTAATTTACCACTAACCAATAAAATACAAAAAATGCTAGTTGCTTATGAGTAGTATAATTATAACGAATATTTCTCATAAAAGACTAATATATACAAACCAATGAATGTCAAATAAATCACTCAAAATCTTTCAAATTTTAACAAAATATGATGATAAATGTAAATAGTTTTGAGAAACTCTCCATGAAATAAGTCAATAACTGAACATTAAAACGTTCAATGTTGAATATAAATTTATTAAAACAATCACGAAACTATGGAGGAATTTTAAACAAAAGAATCTAAAAAAGAAAAAAAAATTTAAAGAGTGAAATGTCAAAGTTTATAAGAAGGAATTAAAATTAAGCAAATCAATCTAGTTATAAATTCATAAAAAGATGGATAGCAGCAGTGGAATCCAGGACGCTAGTTTCGTCCTATTTGGGACTCGTCAGCTGGATATGCCTGAATCCCAGAGTTGATATTCACTCCAGGACTCGAACCCAGTACCGTTTGCTATAGTCACCATCACATTATCCACTTAACTACTGAGGTCTGATAGCCACTTGCTTGTGCAATGGAGTGAAGTTTTTAAATTCATTTGATATTATTTGCTTGGATCTTCCTATCATAACGGTCTGTTTTCCTTGTTTTCACCTGTCAAACTATCTACAAGTCTGACTAAGCCAAATAACCAATCATTATCATTCTAGCCCACATATCACTTCCCATTATATGTCAATAGCTATCAGAATTTATGATTCTTGAGATAATAATGGTGTAGAGATATTAACTGGTGTAAGTGTATGTGAACAAAAAGCTAGGGGCAACCAAACCAAGATTTGATATCAGTCCATTAAGTTATTACCGTTAACAATGTTGGTGGACAAAGAATAACTAGTTATGATCTGTGCCATTATCATCACCAATAGTTAGAGATGACTGATAATGACATGGATCCGAATCAGTATCATTGCCATAGATGCATCAACTATTTGTCTTACTTTACATCGCCAGTATGAGAATTATATTATGCTTTTTATCCCTTGAATCCATTATTTCTCCCTCAGCCTTACTATCCATGATTGATCTCTTCTATTATTATTATTATTGCTCTGGTATTTGTATCAATAGTTTTATCTTGGTGTGCTGTTGTGTTATGGCAACTTGAACTAATGCACCTATGTTCCAGGTTCTACATTGCTTATCACTGACTAAGAAAGAGACGCTTTGAACGTTTGAATTACTAAAATAAATTTCAAAAAAATATGTGATCTTTCTCAATTATATTCGTTGTCATTTAACATATACAGTGTGCTCCAAAAGGCTTTGTCTGGTTTGACTTTAATAAAAACTAGTGACTAAATAGTAAAATATAGACCATCCGCTCAGCATTCATTGATTAGTCTTTAACACCAACAGTGAGAAAATACAAACCATTCCAAATAGAATTAATAATCATTGCACAATCCAACAGCTATCTGGATAAGTCTTCCAGAAATAGCTAACATGCAGTGAATCGTCTAATTATCTCTCGTGTATCTCAATGTCTGCACGTTAACTTACCAAGAACAAGTTGTAATAACTGTCCAATCCAACATCCACTTAGACATTCATCTTGTCTCATAAAACCAGCTACTTACATCATTTTGTCAAGAGTTTTTCTTCACAATCACGTCAATCTCTAAACATGACTGGGTGACATTAATCATGTCTAGTATTTTTCAAAATATAGTGGCTTTAAAACATAAGAATTTTAATTCTTCCATTGACTTTATTTAAAAGATACGATCAAACATTCTGTAAGGTTTACATTTTATTCTACTCAAAAAATAGAGACAAATTGGAAAGAATAAGGATTCCATCTTATCGCTTATCAAGTGTTTTAACAGTATACTCAGTTTAACTGCCTAAGTTAAGCATTATAAGATAAACAGTTTATTCCAATCCCTCTTATGATAGATTTAAAATAATGTTATTGTCTAGTTGGTAACTGATCAATTATCATCATTCAATCACTTAATCTTCATTTCTATGAGTATACTGTAAATACTCATTGAACAACCCCATGTTTTTTCTGTTTTTAGACCTTTGATACTATCATATCCTATCCGCTGACACTCATATACAATGTTGCACATGAAAATATTTTCAAAAAACATAAATCACTTTCTGTTTCCCCCCCTTATCACTTCTTCTCGTCTATCAAATAAAACGAAAATAAATCAGCAACCAAGGCAACTCTTTCACTCTCTCCCTGCATATTCCTCTAGTGTAAAATGAATCCAAGCAAATAAAATATATATTGACTTGATGTTATGATATATATAAATACGCATGAATGATCAAATACCTATATGAGCATCTATAAATATGATGCAATACATTTAATTCCTTTATACAATAATAGTATTTCAGTAGTAGTATTCTATTTTCATGCATCAATAATTGCCTTAATGAAATGTAATTTAGAATGATTGTACGTGTGAAAGCACAATATGAATAGATTAGGCGAAGATTAATAAAACTGATCGGATATAAAATTAATTAATTATTATCAATGACAGGAAATTATTAATTATTATTATTATTATTGTTATTGACTGAATTCATTCTAATCGTTTGCATGAATGAAGATGGTAGGAAGATGAAAAAATAAAATATATATATTGATAAGTAAACGAAATTTATTCATACATAACAAATATTTCAGTGTTTAACTGGTTATAGATTTTCATATAGTTGAGATCATGAGTCAATTGAAGCTAGACCACTATGGAAAACCTGGAAGCACTGGACGGCGGTTTCGTTCTATTATAGGACTCCAGTGGAGTTCAACCAGATCTGTTGGGAGATATCAACTCTCTGAAGACATTGGTGAATGGTTGCCCAATTTCGTGGATTGGTTGAAGTTATAGATGAACACCGTTGGATGCCGGCCGGCTCAGTGGTCTATCGGTTAAATGCTCTGACGCGAGACTGATAGGTCCTGAGTTCGAATCTCACGATGCGAGATCAGGGATACGCACTGCTAAAGAGTCCCACAATAGGACGAGTTGGCCGTCCAGTGCTTCCAGGTTTTCCATAGTGGTCTAGCTTCAATTGACTCACGCTTTCAACTATGAAAATGTATAGAAGTTTAATAGTATTCGACAGATAGTTTGTTTTTTCATTGTTTATTACCAACTTTCCATTATAAATATTGTAAAATGAAAAACAAAGAACATCACTACATAACCTCGTTTATCTAACTAAACATAAATTCATGTCAATGGGATTGTTTTGAATCTTTTTAAAAGTAATTTATCATCACCTTATACTTTTATGAATAAATTTGCTTATGTATTAGCCAGATGGGAATTATAAGTCAGCAATATAGTAAAGTTATGAATAAGCATCGTTGTCAATTTTATCATTCTTACATCACTTGTTCACCGATGATTCAGTGACAAAAATAATGTGATGATTTTTTATAAGGACGAGGCAGGGGGTGATAATTTACTATGAACAAAATGAAATGACACGAAAGTTAACTCAGCTGACGAGCCTCAAATAGGACGAAACGCGCATCATGGTTTCTACTGCTAGTCGCTATCCATCTTCGCTTATAATGCTTGTGAATTAAGGCTATATAGAGGCAATATTTCGAAATTTTTATTCATCTCATTTCTTTTTTCCGACCGACATTACTTTGATGCCAATTAAATCATATTTTATGGTTGCTTACTTACTCCTGTTGCCCCCAGTGGAGCATTGACCGCCGACCAGCATTCTTCAACCCACATTGTCCTGGGCCTTCCTTTCTAGTTCTATCCAATTGTTGTTCATTTTTCTCATGTCTGTCTCCATTTCTCGGTGTAATGTGTTCTTTGACCTTCCTCTTCTCCTTTGGCCTTCACGATTCCATGTGAGGGCTTGTCTTGTGACACAGTTGTGTGATTTCCTCAATGTGTATCCTATCCACTTCCAGAGCTTCTTCGTGATTTCTTCCTCCACTGGAATCTGGTTTGTTCTCTCCCACAGTAGAATGTTGCTGATAATGTCTGGTCAACGGATCCGAAGTATTTTGCGTAGAAAACTATTAATAAACACTTGTATCTTCTGGATGATGAATTTCGTAGTTCTCCGCCTCGAGCCTCTCTGAGGTTACTGCCGGTCTCAAGTCCAGATAAAGGAGGAGGGTTGGGCATGGAGTTAGCGACCCCATCCCGTAGAAAACTAACTCACTAGAAAAACGCTAACCATAAAAAATAATTCAAACCATTTATACTTCATGGTTACATCATTAGGATGACATTTCAATCAATTTTTTATAGTCTGTATTTCAATGTTATGTAACAGTTTGTTAAAATGTAACTAATCGAATGTATGTAGGTATATTTTGTAGGACGAAGTTCTTTTTAATTTAACATCACTGTTTTATTTAAACCACTTATAAAACTCGGAAAGACGTTTGAGTTATATCAACCAACCAGGAAGTTTGCATTCTATCCAGTAGTAGATCTAAAAAGAAACATAATTCTTATCACAGATAGACAATTATCTCAATAATATTGAACAATCTCCATAACCCTATATTTACAATTATTATCTACTCACTAGTGACAAGCTTCGGAGTTCTAGTAAGAAGCCTTGATCGGTGGAGTTCAACCGTATCGGTTGTGAGGTAAACAGTCACCGAAGACAATGGAAGATGGTCGTAAAATACTGTTGCTTAATGAAAGTTAGACCTGTACATTACTAGTTACCGGCTCAGTGGTCTTAAGGTTAAGCGTTTGCGTGTAAGACCATGGGTCTTGGGTTACAAAGTCACGGACGCTCACTTCTGAGGGGCTCTACAATAGGACAAAACGATCACTCATTACTTTCAGGTTCTCAATAGTCGTTAAATGAGATGATATAATACAAAGAGTGATGATACCCCTTAATATTCTTATTAGATTAGGTCGAATAGTGTTCAAAACGACGATCCAGTATTTTAACTTTGAGTATACAAATTAACAAAACCTATTTCAATAATGAATGGGATTGAGAACAAATAAACTAGGAACATAAAAATTCTTTTGTAATAAATATAGAATGCGTTGCATTTATGAACAATTAAACAAGTGAATACTGTTAAAGACAAAGAATCCAGTCACTTTTTCTAGGCATTTATTAGACAAGGTTCTTAAACAGTTTTGAGTTATCCCATCGTTGATGCTCTTGACTAAAGTTTCATGAGTCTTAGTTGGTACCCTGTGAGGATTGTCTCAATACACCTAACTTGTTACAAGCTTTATAAAATAGATGAATTTTAGATAAAGGTGAGATCAAAAACCATCTTTTTATTATATTTTGAATTCGTCATCTCTGATGATCTAAACCCCAGAGTTAATGTTCAGCAGGAATTCTGTGTTTTTTAATAGTGTAATTTAGAAAAATTCATATGACTAAACACATTGTGAAAGGAGGGAACATTAGAAATCTGATTTATTCAAATTTGATTGTATTTAGTAGGACATAATAAGCATTGACCGTTAATATGGTGTATGAACTTTCTTAAAATTTAGATTGACATCATGAATGGATCAATGTTAGAGCACTATTGAAAACCTGGAAGCACTGGACGACCGTTTCATTATAGTATGGGACTGATCAACAGTGTGCTTCCACGATCCCACACATGGAACTTTAACCCAGAACATTCGGTCTCGCACGCGAACACTAAACCTCTAGGCCTCTGAGACGGCATCCAGCGGTGTTAATATCTAACTTCAACTAATGCTTAGTATTTCGCGACTGTCCATCACTGTCTTCAGTGACTAACTGCCTCACAACACATATAGTTGAATTCCACTGGTAAAGGCTTCTTACTAGAACTCCCGGAAATCTATCTTGAAGCTAGTCACTAATGAGTGCATCATAATTATCACTATATGGTTGTGAAGATTTTTGAGTTTAGATTGACATCATAAAAGATTTTCATTTTAATTCATTATTTGACGACGTAGACTATTTAACTGAAATCCCATTTTAAGATGAATACAATGTTCATATTTATTTAAAGTATCATTCCATGTTACATTTAAATTCGTTTATTTTGGGTTATATATATTAATATCAGAAGGGGTTTTTGTGGATATTATAGTAATTTCAATAGTTGAGATTATGATTCAATTGAAGCTAGACCACTATGGAAAACCTGGAAACAATGGACGGCCATTTCGTCCTAATGTGGGACACCTCAGCAGTGCGCATCCACGATCCCGCCTCTAGGGATTCGAACCCAGAATCTACCAGTCTTGTGCGCAAGCACCTAACCTCTAGACCACTGAGCCCGCAACCAACGGTAAGGAGTCCCATAATAGGACTAAACGGCCTTCCGGTGCTTCCAGGTTCTCCATAGTGGTCTAGCTTCAATTGGCTCATGACCTCAACTATTAAAATGTATATATTGTTTCCTCGGTAGAAAATTTAGTACATTTCATCTACTCATTTATAGTCATGAATATGGTGTGAAAAACAAACAAACAACCATAAAAGACGTCATATATGAATTCATATACCACAGTGTCTAAGTTAATAGTAGCTTCGATACCATACCATATGTACATGAACAAAATGAGGTCAAATTACAATCCAAATATAAATTAAATATTTTTTTTTAATTTTCTGTTAAATTTCATAAGCAAATTATTATTAATTCTTGGTACTTCAAATGAGTAATGATAAATATATAGCGTTATAGGTTATAACTAAATGTAATCCATTCAAAGGATCCGAATGGTTAAACATACTATTATGTAATTATGATAAATTATCAGGAACACTATTTTCTAGTGATGAAGGATGTAATACTAAGTTTTAGAAAGTCCTTCTGATTAGCCACCACCACCTTAATAATAATAATAATAATAATAATAATAATAATAATGGTGATATCTTCTATTCTACGATAAATGTCAGGTATGTATTATTGACCTGATGATATTTCCAGAAATTTATTGACTTTTCTTTCTGTTTCTTTTTTTTCATTTCGAATAAGGTTTTCCATTTATATCAACTGACCTAGAGAATATATAAATATATACGACATAGATACTAGTGAACAGTTCTAAAAATCAACATTGAAGAAATCTATATTGAAGATGCTATGTTTAAGTAGTATACATTAGTTAATTAAAATAATGTGCTTGAATGAAACTAGACAGATAATCGACACCAATAAAATGAACTCAGTTTGCTAGAGGAATATATATATTATCAGAAGAGATTTTGTGGAGATTTAGTATTTTCATAGTTGAAAGCGTGGGTCAATCGAAGCGAGGCGAAGTCGTAGATGCGCACTGCTGAGGACTCCCATAATAGGACAAAACAGCCGTCCAGTGCTTCCAGGTTTTCCTTGGTTGTCTAGCTTCAATTGGCACACGCTTTCAACTACGAAAATAATAAATCTCCACAAAACACCTGATAATAATAGTAATCATATGCTCACTAGTGACTGACTTCGAGAGATATTTCCTCGAGTTCTAGTGAGAAGCAGTGACCAGTGGAGTTCAAATCAGGTCTGTCGTGAGATAAGAACTCACTGAAGACAATTGGTGAACGGTTACTTAAACTTCGTGGATTGGTTGGAGTTAGACATAAACACTATCATATGGTCTATCGGTTAAGTGCTCTGGTAGGTCCTGGTTTCGAATCTCGCGAGTGCGGGATCGTGGTTGCACACTGCTGAGCAGTCCCACAATAGGACGAAAGGGTTGTCCAGTGCTTCCAGGTTTTCTTTGGTGGTCTAGCTTCAATTGACTCTTGCTTCCAACTATGAATATATACATGTATATATATACTGACTGATTTCATCATTTAATTCAGGTCTTGACTTAGAACACTTTATACTTTGCATCATAACATCGTGTTGGGTTTACATAAGTAATAAGGAAAAATTGATTCAATCAGTTGATGACATTAATGACTGAAAGTTGATGAATGTTTATTGTTATGTATATTTTTATATATCCTGTGCTGAACCCCTCGACATAGCCACTGATGATATAAGTTATTTAGAATTGATGGATTGTAGATAGAAACAGTATTCAGAATCTGCAGTTCGTCTAATTTTCCATTTATCAGTTGGATCTTCCTGTATCTTATCGTTGATGTTCATACTGAGAACGTTGTATATTATCTTATATCACGATGAAGATTCTATTAGGTTGTTTGACATTCTCAACTGAATTTATGCCTAATGTTATATTACCTAACCTTTGATTTACCTTGAAAACATAACTCAATCACTAAATCTTTGGTTGGTTATTAAAGAACAATCTATTCTGCGTTACAAGTTCATTACATTTAATAGTATGATTGTGGTAATCCCTGTTTGTGTTTAAAACTGAACCAAAACTAATAATGACTTTACTGAAATGATAAAACTGACAAAAATTTAATTTATTCTTTCAAAAATATATATTACAACTTAATAATCTCCACAACCCCATACTGATAATAATCATGTGCTCACTAGTGAATGGCTTCGTAAGGGAATTCTCGGAGATTTAGTGAGAAGCTGAGACCAGTGAAGCTAATCCATGTCGGGTAGAGACAGGTATCTACCTCAGTACAATGAAAGATCGTCGAAAAATTTCACGGATTGGTTGAAGTTAGATATTAACACCGATGGATGCTGGCTTAGTGGTCTAGAAGTTGTGTTCGCGCGCGAGACTGCTAGGTCCTGGGTTTGAGTTCCATGTGTGGGATTGTAGATGCCCACTGTTGCTC
Organism: Schistosoma mansoni; assembly: GCF_000237925.1. Lineage (NCBI taxonomy): Eukaryota > Metazoa > Platyhelminthes > Trematoda > Strigeidida > Schistosomatidae > Schistosoma > Schistosoma mansoni. Next base: position 1,069,341 of record NC_031498.1, on the reverse strand, counting down.
AGTCTCATACTATGAAGAAATGGTCGTCCAGTGCTTCTAGGTTTTCAATTGCGGTCTAACATCAATTGGTTCATGATCTCAATCAAAATTTTTAATATAAGTTTCACTGATAATTGAACACAAGCCATATCATTAAATATTTGAAAGATGGGATACAAAGAGTCAATTTAACACTGAAACCATGCGATCACATGTTATCAGTAAATAAATATCGTCATAAATGAAGACAGAAATGTTGTTGTTGCCGTTGTTATTATTGAACAATGACTACACAAATATGACATTGAATCGAGACATATGTTATATAGAACAAATATCACATTGAAATTAAAACACAATCTTACATTTTATCTCGTCTTAATGGTATTCACTTGGTGTGAATTTTATGGAGCTTTCGATGTATAATATTAAGTGAGCCAAAAAAATAGTTATCATTAATATGTACTTCGATGTTACTATTAAGTCACAAGCATTATAGGCAGAGCTGTATTGTGGCAAGCAGGCATATCCAGCTGACGAGTCCCATATAGAATGAAAGGCGTGTCCTAGATTCTCCCACCGAACTCTGCCTATAATGCTTGTGACCTAGTGGTAATATCCAGCCGACTCACACAAGATCCTCATATCTCAAAATAGATTGATTAATTGCAATCCTAAAGATCAATGAATAATTTCAGACAATCAGTACAAATGAAATAGTCTTTACTTTTTAACTATTATGGAAACAATCCCTACTGGTTTTATGCTATTTATCATTTCTTCGATGTTCTAGGAATGGCGCACAAATCAAATGTTTATTGTTGAGAGATCGATCGTATAATGGGAAAGAATATTGGTCAATCAGACAATCAGCTAGTAATAAGCAAAGAAAAAGCTGAAAAATAAGTGCATCTGTTCAAGTTGTCATACTATATCAGCACAACAAGATAAAGTTATGAGGGAAAATCTTACATTAGTAGTAGTAATAATAACAATAGCGGCAATAATAATAATGAAGATTAAACAATAATAATTGATTCATGATTAAAGAAGAAATTTGTCACACCATTAGATTCTAACCCATATCATCCACTGTTTCCAACCATTGATTATGATTGTTTAAATTACATCACAATAAACGGCACCTACCTACCTCATGAATGGAGAAATGGATGAAGTTATTGAGTACCTCAATAATTCAATTTTGAAAACATTATGAGTTACCTCAGTCAATACTACACTAGCCTCATTTTAAATCAGAAACACTATAGTAACCGTTTCTTTATTCATTTATTAAGCTTATTCATGCAATAGATATTTCAGATGGATAATCATTAAAACCCTTCCATGCGATCATCCTAATTCAAATGAAATTAAGTTCCATAGTAATAGATAAGCGTATTTATTTGAATTTGCAGGATAAAAATATGTCAAAATAATATGAGTTGCTCAGTTCTTACTTAATCTTTGTTGTACAACATAAACTTCAGTAGTTTGTTTTTACTTGTATGCTTGTTTGATTTTTTAGCCCCCCCCTCGACTACTTGTTAAGTCAAAATTTTTTATCAAGATAGTTAACGCATAAAATTGTTTTTTGTTTTGATAAATTCCGTAAACAATGACAGTGAGAAATACTTTCACTTATTATTATTATTATTATTATTATTATTAGTAGTAGTAGTAGTAGTAGTAGTAGTAGTAGTAATAGTGGTAGTAGTAGTGGTAGTAGTAGTTAGTAGTAGTAGTAGTGGTAGTAATAGTAATAGTGGTAGTAGTAGTAGTAGTGGTAGTAATAGTAATAGTGGTAGTAGTAGTAGTAGTAATAGTGGTAGTAGTAGTAGTAGTAAGTAGTAATAGTAGTTAGTAGTAGTATCAGTACTATGATAATATTAATTGAAAGGTGTGATAATTAAATATTTAGTCAAGCTGAAATGAGAAGAGAAACAAAAAAGAGTTTTAATTATATAAGAAAAGTATCAGGTCAAATTTTATAGTTTACATCATCTTAGTTAGACAATGATTAAAACTTTGAAAGCACTACACAATTGTTTCGTGATGTACACTATGAAATAACAATCTTCTCAAACTCACTTATAAGAATAATAACTATATGTTCATTAGTACCTATTTTGTCTGGAGTTTTACTGAGAATCAGTGACCAATGAAGTTTGTCGATGTTGTGTGTATTGCAGTCATCAACCAATGACATCAGAAGATCAAGGTTAGAATTGTAAAACTACTTGATGGTGAATCAATGATCTAAAGACTAAGTTCTCATCGCTAGGTCTTAAAACCCGAGGACGGAGCTTTGATATAGTCATAAATGCGTACTACTGAACATTTCATCCAACGGTTGTTTAACTAAGATTAATTTGCGATGTAAACTATAGAATTTAATGATTTCTATGACTTTGGAAAACTGGTTTTACATTTGTCGTACTTTTTTAGTAGAAATCTGACTCTTCATTTAAGATAAGAAGAAATTGTATTAATGCTTTTGACAAAATATTCACTTATATTTAAAGTTATACTTTTAAAAAAGTATGGAAACGGTAATCAGACTGTACCAACCTAATAATCTCATTATTAGATGAATTATTTCCTAACTGTACACTAGACTTAGTGGTTTAAATTCACGTTTAAAGAAATCGTGATAATCCGTTTCAATGAACAAGATCATTTTGGTCGTAAATTTGTTGATCAAATCATGATTTATTGACAAGTTTTAGGACCTGGGTAAATATAGAAGTCTGACTTTTGTCATTCCCCTATACAGAAGCAGGTCATTTGTCAATCAAATCCATTTCACATATACTTTTATAATTTTATCATAGATCTGACTTTAAAAATAACATTTTTTCAGAGATGATCTTATTGACTTATTATACCCGAAGTTTGTGCTGATGATATCTTTCAGAAAGGCGATGAAAGCTCCACGACCAAACCATCCAGCTCAGAGAACAAAACTCCATCAAAAACTTATTATACAAAGATTAAACAATTTGATTTAATGAGGACACTGACGAAGTTTGATTAGATGTCTTGAAATATAGAACAAGAATGTTTGGGATTTGTTTGTCTAGATAAAATTAGCTTCAGGAGCATTACTTATCAACACCTAAGATGACCATAGGTATTGAGGCATTTGATCTTGTCGACAATATTACTTATTTGAAATCCTCACTAGTTCTAGTGGTTTGATGACTATTGAAATCATTGTACGGATTCTAAAGTGATGTTAAGGGTTTCCGTACGTGCTCATTTACTGGGATTCTTAAGAATCTAAATCCTTATTATTATTTTATTCAGTAATAAAAATGTTAATCTAACTCATAAATTTTACAACTCTGATTCTTTTCCCTTCGTTTCTAACGTAAATAAACGATTGATTTCGTTGTTTTTCTAACTGACTTTTGAATGGGATTGAAATTATTTGTGTTTAACACAATCAAGGTAGGTTGTTTGTATATTATTCTCTTGTCAATGAATGATTTCCATTTGAAATTATAAGATAATACAAACGAATTGGAAGTAACAATATACAAAATCATAATCAATTTGACAAGTGTATTATTCAACCGATTAGGCTTTTAGATATTATTTCAACATATATCTATAACCTATCAACAAATGCATAAACATTTATTTATGACGCCATTCGAAACTGTTAGCAGAAAATTCAAAACATCATTTCTTTCTCATTCAAATTGATAATAGTTATGAAAAAACGAAATAAAAAACCGGAAAGAATTTGTGAATCATCACTCATTCTTCTTGAATGCACTACATCGACACTTCGTAAGTGTGGACGTGTGTGTGTGTGCACACACTCTGTATTCAATATTCTATATGAATTTATAAGATTATGATTACATACTGACGCCTGTTACCCCTCATTAAGAAACATAGGTCGCCAACCAACATTCTCTATCCAAATCTGTCCTGGGCAATCCTTTCCACTTGTTTCCAGTTGCTATTCATCTTTTTCATGTCTGCTTCTGATTCTCGACGTAATGTGTTCTTTGATCTTCCACCTTTTTGTTTCCTTTCAGGATTTCAAGTAGAGTTTGCCTCCGGGTGTAGCTTGATGATTTCCTCAATGTGTGTCCTATCCGCCATCTCCAGCGTCTTTCCCTAATTTCCTTTTCAGATGTAAGCTGGTTTGTTCTCTTCCACAATAGGTTGTTGCTGACGGTAACCAGCCAACAGCCCCCCTTCCAGCCATGGGAACACGGTGAAGCCTAGTAGGCCCTTATGGAGAAGAGTGCTACATCGAAGCACAGCACAACTACCGGGGCAGGATAGCTGTTTTCGCACTGCTTACGCAGAACCATCAAATAACACTCACATTTGTTTCTTTTTTATTTTATTTTTGAGCAGACTCATTTTTTACCATCATTTTGAACCCTCAATAGTTATGCAATGAATCTTTGTAACAGCATTCGTAATCCTTTGCGGATATAGGTAGAGTGGTTGATTAGGCCGATCCCCACCACCCACATTACCGCTCACGTTAGTACATGGGATGGTTACCATGATCCAGGAGGCACGATGAGGACGTGTTAGTCGGGTTTTACCTCCCAACCGGCCAACAGGCATCGAATATTTTACGTAGACAACTGTTTATAAATACTTGTACTTTTTTGATGATGATTGTGGTAGTTCTTCAAAATATCAACTATCTTGACATTCGTATTGAAGATTCTAACTTTGATATCCATTGACAATTATTTTGAGTTCCATATATTCTTCAAAATTATAGCAATGCTATCCTTGCTTTACCAATCCTTACCTTTACCTGATTTATGATTGGTTGAAATAAATTATTATTATCTATAATATGATTGGTCAATTTTATCAAAGATTCATTCATTTGATTGGTTAATAAATATATGTTTGTATTCATGTGATCATTATTATCAGATGATTATTAATACATCTTATTATTCATACTACTACTACTACTATTCAAATAAATGGAACCAATAAACAAGTAAAAAAAAAGAATTAGTAATGATACATTATAAGTAGTATGTTACAAAATTTTCCAAAAAAATTTTAGGATTCATTTCTTCTTTATGAATATAAAGATGTATTAATCATATATCATTATTATTATTCGATATAATAATGAATCTTATTTGTTTCACATATAAACAAATCATTTTCTATACAATCTATTTCTTATATTGGATTCTATATTTACTATCTATTTGTAAATGTTTTACCTATTTTAATCATTTACCAGAAATTAAAGTTTATGAAAATATAACTATTGGTACAGTGATTGTATTTGATATACGTAAATTAATTGGTATATCTAAATCAACTTATATTAAATTAAGTCCAAGTTCATTAACTCAATTCTTTCGTTTAGATAATATTACTGGTAATTTATATAGTATATCATCAATTGATTTAGAAACAAGTAATTTATGTAATACAGAAAGATCATGTTGTCCTAATCATCAATATGAACAAGTAACTAATCAGTTGGATACTACTACTAATGATAATAATAATAATCAATATTCTATCAATCAATTAAATTATCATTCAGAAGATCTATCTAATAACTTAAATCAGTGTAGATTGACAACTTTTATATTAGCTTCAGCAGATAATGAAATACAAATCTCCCCAATTGCTAAATTACATGTACACATTATTGATTTAAATGATAATCCTCCACAGTTCAATGTGTTTTCAGATTATCAAACTAATTATCGTTCGAAATCAATACATTTATCATTTTTAGAAGGTTCATTAGGTGTTAATACAAAACATGATTTACCAAGAGCATTTGATGCAGATTTTTCAATCATAAATCGTGTAAAAAATTATTGGATTGAATGGGATGACATGAATCATGGAGTCAGTAATAATTTACATCAATCTTCAATGAATACATTATCAAAATCATCATCTATATCTACAATAACACATACAAATGGTCAAATATGGTCTAAACTTGGACCATTTCGATTAATCTATACAAAATCTATAGAAAATTTAATTATTCAACTTGATCAAGGATTAGATCGTGAAGAACAATTCATTTATAAATTACGTTTAATTGCTCAAGATGGTGGAGATTTACGTGGATCAATTCAATTAATTATTGAAGTAGATGATGTAAATGAATTTCCACCAATTTTTATTGACTCAGATTATGATGATAATCAAATGAAAGATTCACGTTTATTCTCATCATATACTACTCAAGAAATTTATAAAAAACAATATAAAGTAAAAGAATCTTTAGATATAGGTAGTCGTATTGGACAATTAAAAGCTATAGATTATGACTTATCAATGTCTAATGAAACAACTGATCAAATTACTTATCATTTTAGTTCAAATCAAATGAATTGGGATGTAACCCATATTTTTCATTTAGATTCACAAACTGGTATTTTAACATTAAAACATTCATTAGATTATGAAAGTGTTAAAAATTATCGTTTAACTATTATAGCACAAGATGGTCCAGTAAGAGAGAAACAGAAAGACCCTTCCAAATCATTTCTTCCAATTACATCAACAATAAAGAAATCATCACAGATTATATATTCATCTACAGCACTCATTGATATTATAGTTCTTGATGTCAATGATAATCTACCAATGATATACTTTGATAATGATCAGATCATAGAGAATAAACAGAAGATAATTACAGGTTCAAGCAAAGCACTAGTTACACCTAGTCAATCCTATGAAATATGGATTAAAGAAAATATACCTAAACATACTCCAATTATCTTTTTCAATGTAATTGATCGTGATACCGGTCAAAATAGTCGTATATCATGTCAATTATTAAATTCAACAGACATATTTAGTATACATGAATTATCAGATTTATATAGAATTGAAACGCAAAGTTTATTAGATCGTGAATATATTGATCAATATACTATTATTATACAATGTAATGATATGGGTGAACCAATGTTATATAATACAAAATCTTTAATTATTCATTTGATCGATGTCAACGACTCACCCCCTAGTTTTCCATTGAATATGTATCATTATCATGTACTTGAAAATAGTTCTCCTGGTACACCAGTTCAACCAATTAGTACTACTTATCCAACAACTATTATAGCTACAGATTCTGATCTAAACAACACCCTTATTTATCGATTAGAACCAATTGAAATGATCATGTTAAAAAATCAATCAAATTATAAAGAGAATTACGTAATACAATCATTAGATTATCAATTATTTTCAATTGATCCTAATAATGGTCAAATATTTACTCAAGGTGATCTAGATCGTGAAAAGAAATCAACATTAGAATTCTGTGTATGTGTTGATGATAGTTTACATTTAACTTGTATAAAAGTTTTAATTGATTTAGATGATATTAATGATAATCCACCACAATTTCAACATGATACTTATATTATACATTTAGATGAAAATAAACAATATTATAAACCAATTATTATATTTATTGTAACTGATTTAGATTCAAATAATAAAGGTTTTAAATTTAATATTTTGCTAGATTCAAATAAACCGCCAGAAATTTCAACACAACAAAATGATTCATTAAAACAATTCAATCATTCAAAATTTCAAAAATCAATAGAATTAAATGAGCATAGCAACCAAAATTTAATTACAAAATATTTTACATTAAGAGATAATGGATTATACTTACAAAATGTATTAGATAGAGAAGAACGTGCAAATTATCATTTCTATATACAAGTACAAGATGTACATAATGAATTATCTAATCAATTACAATATAATTTAACAAGTCAAACAGAAGTATTTATTCATGTTAATGATATCAATGATAATATACCAACATTTATATTTCCCAATGGTTCAACATCAGCTGGTAATCGATTGATTACATCATGTCATGAAATGATAGGTAGTTCAATTGGTCAAATACAAGGTTATGATCCAGATCTAGGTATAAATGGTACTATTATTTATCATTTAATGATGACAACATCTTATTTAAAACAATCATTATTTCATCTAGATAATAATACCGGTGAATTATTTATTAATAGTAATCAATTAAATCAATTTTGTGGTCAAAGTATTACATTATTGATATCCATTGATGATCAAGGTCCACAATTAAGTAAAATTGGAAAACATTCAACAATGGAACATTTAATTATTCAATTAGATGATATGCCAATAAAGAATCAACAATTAAGTCAGAAATGGAGAATTAATCATAATAGTCTATTGGAATCAAATGTATTCACTAGTACTAATATGAATAGTAATACAAGTACATTGACAGCTAAAACTATTCTTAGTATTACACTTGGTAGTTCAACGATATTTCTAATTGGATTATTAATGATATCAACGATATTATTGATTTATAGTAAATCAAAACGTCGAAAATCATTTTTAACATTGAAAAAACTACATTTGAAAGATAATACTACTTATATTCAACATAGTAATAATGGTAGTAGTAGTAATAATAATAATAATACAATAAATGATGATTTAATCTGTATGGATTGTAAACAAGGGGGATTAAATAAAATATTATTCCCTACTAATGACAATAGTAATAATAATAATAATCAACATTCAAATGAATACATAACAAAAACAACTGAACATTATCCAATTTCTATGTCGAAACCGAAGTCGATCAGTGAAGATGAATTTGCTATTGCTGCTGGTGGTGATGATGTTAATGATGATGATAATGTTCACCATCATCATCATCATACTGAAAAAGGTATGTATTTGACCTTAAGATGAATTTTAAAGTTTGTAAATCCAATTAACAAACAGTTTTATCGTTTTTAAACAAAGCTACTATTATATCGTGTGTATGGGTGCCCTGTTTAATATATGACGTGATGATTCCCGCCAATGAGAGAGGATTAAATTATCGATCAGAGCATTGATACCCGAAAGCTGTTTGAGCAGTCTTGAGTATTTATCAGTCATGCTTTCTGCCTAACCCAGTCAGTTAAGTCCCGAACACCAATAACAGCCTCTGAAATATGAATCATTATTCTCAAACATACTGGGTTTATATACCAAACAGACAGACTACATCGTACCATAAAATAGAAAATAACATTTGTACAAGATTCAGCTAAATGTGGCTGTGAATAGGGGGAACAGTTGTTGATAGACAGGAGATAATTCAAGAATGATAAATCGTATAATAATAGTCTATAGTTCAAAATAAAGCTTATAATAAGAGGGACACGAATATGAATAGTTTAGTTGTTTAACAATTATGTAATAGGAAATATACATATCATATCGGTCTATAAATAGTCCTCAAAAATTACCATTCATAATTCTCTTCGGGATATAACAGCTACAAAGACAGTACTTTCACTATATATTCAATGTTCGTTAAATTTCTTTGCTTCAACTTCAAGTTTTTGCGATTTCAATTTTTTATGAATATAATTCATTTGTAAGTAATTAAGTATCCTTGTTATCAATGTGTTAACAACTGGAATCGATCAGTCGTTCTTAGGCATGTGTACATTCTAAATGAATTTCCTTAATATTTCCATTAAGTCATAAACATTTTTAAACAAAATAGGACAGTTGCTATCAGTGAATCTTGGACCTAGTAATTAAATGAGTAACCTGTTATGTGTTTGCAGTATAAAGTATTGGTTTAAATCCCTAGTGTAAACACCAGGACAATATGTGTGTCTTGAACATCATTACTAACCGTTACCTAACAATGTTCAAAAATATTGTAAACACATTTTGAAACTTGAAAAATGAATCGTCTATGAATAGTGAATAAGTTTTTCGGGATGTAGATGCCGTTTGTCACTTCACTAAATTATTGATTTTTACACTAGAGCCACAATCAAGTACCTTACACTTCAAAAATCCTACGCGTTATTTACTTAGTGATTGAGTTCAGATAATCCCTACTACTCACTATTCAAATTCCTTAAAACGTTTTGTAACTTAATGGTATTATAGTGAAAATCCGCTTAGGATCTACATATACCAAAATTAACTGATCAATTTCAGTCCTTATCATTAAAAATGGGAAGATTTAACACCTTTCAAATGGATTATGTTTGTATTAATTTCAACTAACCAAACGTACTAATTTCTATGTATTTCAAGAGTTAAAGCAAAGAAATAAAACATGAATTCATTGTATGCTGAAAACACACTCACCTAAGTTTTGTTTAAATTTGTGATAGTAACCGTTTGTATAAAGTTTATATATATATATATATATATATATATATCCTGGAACTGTTTAGTAGCGCAAAAATAGTTAAGTTTATTTTTTTAGTAGACAAACTTATATTAATTATATCAGAAGGGGCTTTTTGTGAATGTTATAATAATTTTAATAGTTGAGATCATGAGTCGTGGATGCGCACCGCTGAGGAGTCCCACAGTTGGAAGAAACGGCTATCTAGTCATTTCAGGTTTTTTTTTATGGTGGTCTAGCTTCAACTAATATAATTATTATATTAATTATACTATGGTATGTTCTACTGATGTCGACAGATATAAGTAGTATGTATCATAAATTGAAAGTGAAATACATAGCAGCAGACGGTTAAGAAGATCGAAGAGAAGAAAATGAGGACAAAGAATGATTGGTATGAAAACTTTTGTTCCCGTTCACTACAACAATAAAGTTAGTGAGATAGAAATATGATCGGTAATATTGTCTGCAACTAATTAAGTTCAATCAACGCTTTTTATTAAATGGAAATAATTTTCTGGTTCTCTATGGCATGGACTTGCATAGACTTTAATTGTTTCAACAGAAAGCGCCCCCATTATTTACATTCGGTAGTTGAGCTATTTCTTTAAGATCAGTGTTGATTTTTTGTAAGACCAGTGAGTCAATAGTTGTACTTTGTTTCTTTAGAGTTTTGTCAAATAATTTCAAATTAAAGAAGAATGAGTTTTGTAATGAGAAATAAAGTAACGTAGCTTATATCTCCATACTGATTCAGCTATCATTATGTTTTGCAGTTTACATGACAGACTGATCTTAGTTACATAATCATTGAAAACTAAGAAACACTAATAGGGCCGCTTAATTTTAGTATGATATCTCTAGGCAGTACACAACCACTTGGAGCTACTAATGAGAACCCTTGGCCAGCGGAGTTTTACCATGTCAGGTTTATATATATATATATTTCGTATAGTGGATTGACGTTAGCTAAACAACCATTGAAAGCTGAAGAGAGTTGAACATCTACCTCCCTCTAATACGAGACTCCTCAATAGTGTTCATCCACGACCACACAAGGGGTTGAACCTAGGACGTTCAGTTTTCTAAGTGAGCTTTTAAAATTCAAACCGCTTAGTTGGAATTCAGTGGTTTACTTGTCTGATTTTAATCAGTTAATGATATCGAAAAGTCATAACTACCTTAAACCTAACATAGTAAAACTTCGCTGACCAACAGTTCTTACTAGAAACTTCAGGATTTATCTCTTGAAGTTAATCACTATTAATTATATGATTAACATTAGTGTAGGGGGTGGGATGGAGGCTGTTTTGAGATTAGTCTATATAGTTAAGGATTTATGACTACAGTTAAGATTACGATTTAGGATTAGTATTGCTTACTTACTTACCTTCTTGCGCCGGTTACCCCTCATTGAGGAACGAAGGCCGCCCACCAACATTCTCAATCCGACACTGTCCTGGACAATTCTTTCCATTTGTTTTCAATTGCTATTTATCCTTTTCATAATTGCTTCTAATTCTCGACACAGTGTGTTCTTTGGCCTTCCTTCGTTTGACAGTTAGTCTATATGTATTTTAAATTCTCACCATAAACTATAAACTCTACATTTTAATCCTAACTTTACATATTAAATTAAATAATATTAAGCTTTACACCCTAATCTTAATTCTAAACTTAATTTCTAATCTGAAACCATAATATTAAATCTTGTTCATAGCATTATTATTATTAATTACTCATTAATGCTTAGTGTATTCGGATTGCTCAGCAGCAGTAGGTCTCAATATAAACAAAGGGAAAAGCAAGACTGTCCGATACAACACAGCATGCACCAATCGAATTACACTTGACGGAGAAGCTTTGGAGGATGTGGAAATCTGGGCAATATCATTGATGAACACGGTGGATCGGATGCAGATGTAAAGACGCGGGTCGGCAAAGCAAGAGCAGCATATTTACAACTGAAAAACATCTGGAACTCAAAACAATTGTCTGTCAACCAACACCAAGATCAGAATTTTCAATACGAATATGAAGACAGTTCTACTGTATGGGGCGAAAACCTGGAGAACTACGATGGCCATCATCCAGAAGATACAAATGTTTATTAACAATTGTCTACGCAAAATACTTCGGATCCGTTGACCAGACACTACCAACAACATTCTACTGTGGGAGAGAACAAACCAGATTCCAGTGGAGGAAGAAATCAGGAAGAAACACTGACAGTGGATAGGGCACATATTGAGGAAATCACACAACTGCGTCACGGGACAAGCCCTCACATGGAATCGTGAAGGTCAAAGGAGAAGAGGAAGTCCAAAGAACACACTACGCCGAGAAATGGAAACAGATATGAGAAGAATGAACAAAAATTGGATAGAACTAGAAAGGAAGGCCCAGAACAGAGTGGATTGGAGAATGCTGGTCGGCGGCATATGCTTCATTGGGGGTAACAGGCATAAGTAAGTAAGTAAGCATTCTGATTGGTTGACCAGGTTAAATGTATCAAGATTATTTGATGAATTACTTAAGCTCACCTCATATTTCATCTTTACTTAGTATCCATGTTATCTTAGAAAAGTTTTATATTACTTTGTATAGTTTACTTTAATGGTTACTCTATATATCAACTACAAAAAGAAAACAACCTTCAAATTGAATTTTTCTTTAAAAAAGAAGATGGTCTAAATAATTAATAGGTTAATTCACCAAACGTTTTAAACATTAACTGACTTATTAAGGATTTCATGGTATACGAAACATAGTTGTGTGTTTTCTTTCTTTTTTCCTTTTTTGTCTTCTGAATTATTTAACTGATATTTTAGTTGAACCAATTTCCTTCAGGTTGTCTTTATCCTGGCAACATAATTGTCGGAACAAAACAAAAAAAAAACATGACTAAGATCGGAAATTCGGAACGTATTAGAAGTTAAGGAATATTTATCAAGCTAATCTTTACATCATTTAGTTTTTACTAAAAAAAGAGTAATAAATAACGATAGAATTTTGAACATGTGTTTATTCTAATTTGAAGGCGTCAGTCGGATGTAACTGCTTATGGCTTATAAGATACAGTAATTTAGTAGTACTTAATAATGCGTTGGTATTTAAAGTGAAAAGTAATAGATTTAAATCTCAATGTGAATATTAGCATAGATGCAGGTACATTCAACAGGCCAGTTACAAATAGGAAGGAAGACATATGATGAATGTCATGATTAACAACTATCCAACTTTAATATGAAAAAAACTTATGACTAAATGGCAATATAATGAGAGTTCACTCCATATAAACATATTCCAATGGAAACTGACTAATTGTAGTTTTTCGCAACAACAACAACGAGATCATGCTGTTGAAAAGACTCAGAAAAGTCCTCGGAAAAAGCCCAAAGAGATCCTGAAAACGCTGGGAAACATTGTACAGTCAGTATTGAATGGAAGTTTTTTAGAAACATCTAGAAAGTGAAGAGTCTTGTGCCACATTTCTGATTAGATGATTACCTATCCTGTTATTATCTTTAGAAGGGTTCCAAAACTTTCCAGTAGCCCAAGACTGTCTGATATGCAATAAAAACTCTAAAGTTTCTGTAAATAAACTGATTTTAGAGTAAAGAGTCCTTTCCACAGAACGTGCTTTTCTCTAGTGTTCAAACTGTTGTGTGGAGTTAGCCTAGATATTATTAAAAGAACTTAGAAAACCGATTGAAGAGTACCAAATATAAATAAGACAAATGAAAAATAAATTAACCAGAAATAAAACAAATGTGATAAACAGTAGTGTAATAAGACAATTCAGTGATCAACTTTCATAAAGGAATCTTATATCCCTAATTGACGTTAACTAATTAACAATGCAAATTAAGAAATTCCCAACAGCCATTGTGTCCTGGTAGTATATTATCAAGAATGTGTTATAGTTAGAAGCGAGCACTAAATGATTAAACACTAACCACTGATCATGAGACCTAAATATCTTCGTACGGTAACTAGTAAGGTCATGAGAATGTGCGGTACTAAAGGGGTCCAATATTAGAATGAAATAAATATCCATAGTCTCCTGCCTCTAAATGATTTTCTAGCTAAAGTCAGTCAGTGATGTAAACTTGGTTCTTGCATAAGTCAAGAGAGAATTTAATTACTTTCAAAATAATAATTCAGCAAGCTACATTGAACATTGTATATTTATGGATATTTACTAGCTCTATATAAACCATCGAGATAGAAATAGTAGGGTTTCCCAAAATCTACATAGTTTAATTACAATATGCATAATCAACTGACATCAATATAGTCTTGAATGCTTATCCTCTAATTAAACAGAGTTATACTAACTGACTATCTTATACGATGGCTAAAAATTTCTAACTTTGCTGTTTGTCTATAAATACCTTCGTAATACGTGAAACGGTCTTCTTTTTGAACCTTAATCAAGCAATCACTAAATATTCAGAGGCAACTGGACACTTATTTCATCCAAGTGTGTCATTCTAGAACAATAACATTTCACCACTCGACCAGAGATCGAACTCAGTTCTTTCATGTATCTTCATGAGATTTTAACCTTCAAACCAATGAGCTAATATCCAATAATTTACAAGTTTAATATCTAGTCAGAATAAAAACTTAAAAGAGTTTCATCTGAATATAGTCATCTTCAAAATAGTAGTAGTAGTAGTAATAGTAGTAATAGTAGTAGTAGCTAATACAAGTAAACAGCACCAAGTGAATTTAAACTTTACCCCATTGCACATGCAAGTGACTATCAAGACTCAGTAGCTAAGTGAATAGCGCAATGGCGTTTGAAGCGGACAGTACTGGGTTCGAGTCCCAAAGTGAACATCAACTCTGAAATGCAAGTACATCCAGCTGACGAGTCCCAAATAGGACGAAACGCGCGTCAAACTGGATTCCACTACTAGCCACTATCCATCTTTAGTAGTAGCTAATGTTTAAACTGATACTTTTTTTCCAGTAATCATTTTGTTTTTCTATATTATGATTGTAAATATTCCAATGAAAACAATCTAATTTACCATACAATTAATTTTCATCAGTCTGTTAACTATACATTTATGTATGATAGAAATACAATATAACCTGATATTTTATTATGAATAATAATTGTGTTGGTAGGGTAACAACAAGTTCTAGCAAAATCTCTATGTGTACAGGTGTGTGTGTGTGTTTCTTATTGAACAATGTATGTTGTTGAAATTTTTCATCAAGGATACAACATGTAGCTATGAATTATTCTGATTATTATTTATATACATATATACATAGGTTCAGGTGTTCCTGTTAGACAGATGCTTCTGTACTGACATTTCCATACAAAGAAATTGATTCACACCTATATGTATATATATATGGAGAGAGAGAGAGAGAATAAGAGATGTACATTTTGGAAATGGTGTCGATTTTCATTTACAATGACCTAATATTATCATATGTATACATGTGTAGATGTAGTTGTATTCGACTACTACTACCACTACTACTACTACTACACAAGGAAATATTCAATATACCATCAATAGAATAATGAAGCAACAGGTTATTTTTTCGTTCTTTTCTTATTTTCCCTGTTCTACTTAGTACTTCTTATGAAAATGAAAGAATAGGCTAACATTTTCATTTCTTTTATGAAAGGTATAAAGAAATTGAATCCTTCTATTTAATATTACTAATGGATGTGTTGACGTGGTTCTTTTAATTTCAACATTCATTTATAATTCAATAATGTAAGTATTACCGAATATGATAAGCAAAACTATGCAAACACATAGAGTGTTAAAATTACAATTCAAAGTAGATTAGATTGTATTCATGGCGGTTGACCTGAACTTGAACTCATTTTACAAAAAGGGATCGTTCAAGATATACAAAACTAAAAAGAAAAAAATTCAGAAGGAAAAGTTATTATTTATCAATCATCTCTGAAAATTAATGTTGGAAAAGTCTTTAAATGTTTGCTATTGCTGATAATCGATAAAGACCCTAGTAATGATCTTGTTAACCCAATTATTTTCATAGTTGAAAGAGTGAGTCAATTGAAGCTAGACCACCAAGGAAAACCTGGAAGCACTGGACAGCCGTTTCGTCGTATTGTGGGACTCCTCAGCAGTGCGTATCCCTGACCTCACCTCGCGAGATCCAAACTCAGGACATATTAGTTTCGCTCCAGAGCACTTAACCAATAAACCACTGAGTCGGCATCCGATGATGTTTTATGTCTAACTCCAACCAATCCATGAAGTTGAGTAACTGTTCACCAATTGTCTTCAGTGAGTTCCCATCTCACAACAGACGTGGTATGAACTCCACTGGTCACTGCTTCTCACTAGAACTCCAGGATTTACCTCTCAAAGTCAGTCCCTAGTGAGCATATTATTATTCAATCAGAATGTTAGTGATATAGATGAATAATTCAGTATAATAAAGCCAAAAATATTAGTAGGGATATATACTTTACGTGTAAATAATAGACTTATTAGCTTTCATAATAGGTTTTCTAGTATTAAAATCAAAATGTGACTGATATAAACACTCGTTAGTATGATTGCAGATCATTTGAACTGTTGAGAATTCATAAGGTTCTAGTATATCTCTTTGATCTTGACCACATCAGTTGTAGGGTCGATAAAGTGACTCTTATCAACTGCAATCCAATAATTATAACCCTATATTTGAAGATAAATTCACTCTCTTCAAACATCTGTATAAAATGGTAGTCATTAATTACACACAAAATGCGTAAACGTATACTTCTTTTTTTATCAGCTGTGTCATAATACCTGACGGAGATTGAAAGACCCTAGAAATATCCTGGACTATGCCCCTGAATAACATTAAGTACGCTCAATTATAGATATAATTCACATCAAGATGTTTCTTATAGTTTACCTTATATATAATATTATATAGACTGTCTTTGTACAACAGATAAGTCTACTGATCTTCAGGCTTTTAAGAACTAAATATATAAGAAATTTTCACTTAGCTGTAAATGAGATACAAGTTTCCTGTTATCATATTTTGAATTTTTGTGCAATAATCTAAAACTTATTATTAGTTCCTCAGTGTAGGATAGGATACGTATGAGTGAATTTTTAACCCATTTTTTTCTTGATTTTCAAAATGCATGGAATATCTAACACTTTTCCGCTCATTCACTGAATGAATACTACAAACATAAGCAGAATAATTACTGGAAATTCATTCAGTATCGTTTGTTTGAATCTTCCCATCGATTTGTTAAGACTGCAACTGGTCAGTCTCTAATTGGCATATGTGTATACTGTGCGTATTGCCTCGATATAGCCTTAATTCATACGCGATGGCGTTTGAAGCGAGGATACTGGGTTTGAGTCCCAGAGTGAACATCAACTCTGAGATGCAGGTACATCCAGCTGACGAGTCCCAAATAGGACGAAACACGCGTCGTGGATTCCACTGCTAGCCACTATCCATCTCTGCTTACCATGCTTGTGAATTACTGGAAAGTTCATTTCAAGTTCTGACTTTCATTCTATTCACTTCTTTCATCAGGCATGCCAAGATGTACTGCAATAAAGTGTTCACAGAAGACATATGTTGTGATGAACGCGGATACAGGTGGGAACAATCGAATGTAATAGAGCACAAAATTACAGAATCTCTTAGTAAAATCTGAGAACCATACAGTAAATACTTCGTAGGTATTAGTACCAATGTTTGACTTAATAATTTCGAATAAATTGAGCATTGAGTAGATTGTTATAAATGAAATAATATATTTATAATATGCTAATGAGTAGGAAATATAAATTTTCCGTCGTTTCGTGACTCAGTGGAAGCCAGTTCTTCAGAGGATAAATAATCAAATGAAAATTAATCCAAGTTTAAATAATACAAAGGAACTACGCAAGAATATTATGTGCGATAAATACTTTATTTGCAAGATGTCGATCAATTGTCTCAGACTTCACTGTTCTTTGTTTCCGTTCTCATTTCTTTGATCTTCTTAACATTCTACCCCAAGCATTTCACTTTCCATTGATGATACATACTACTTATATGTGTCGACATCAGTAGCATATACCACAATGCAACTAAGATTAGATGATTAAAATGAAATCCCTATTAAAAAAAGATTTACTGTTATATGCATTCTTCACTAAATAAATGAGTGCTAGATATTGGACTTTTGCCAAATACCAAAAAGAGAAAAAATAAGGGAGAACGGTTATCTTCACACGTCATAATTGTATATTATAATCACATTATTTCTTAATAAACATTACCAATTCTTAATAACAAATAAAAATGACAATTTCACTTTGTTACAGATTAAATAAACATTTACAATTCATAAACTACATCATAATAGAAAATTGTTTATCATTCTATTAAATATAATTGAATTCTAAATATATACATTATTATCAGAAGGGGGTTTTGTGGTTGAAATGAAGAGTCAATTGAAGCTAGAGCACTATGGAAAACCTGGAATCACCGGATGGAGCATGAGACTGATAGGTCCTGGATTCGAGTCTAGCGAGGCGTGGTCGTGGATGCGCACTGCTGAGGAGTCCCACAATATGACGAAGTGGCCATCCAGTGCTTCTAGATTTTCCATAGTGGTATAGCTTCAATTGACTCATGGTTTCAACTATGAAAATACTGAGATTTCCACAAAACCCATTCTGATTATAATCATATGCTCACTAGGGACTGACTTTGAGAGGTAAATCCTGGAGTTCGAGTGAGAAGCAGTGACCAGTGGAGTTTAACCACATCTGTTGTGAAATAGTAACTCACTGAAGACAATTGAAGAAATTCGTGGATTGCTTGAAGTTAGACATTAACACCGTTGGATGCTGGCTCAGTAGTCTAGTGGTTAAACGCTGATACTGATAGGTCTTGGTTTCAAATCTTGCGAGGCGTAATCGTGGATACGCACTGCTGAGGAATCTCACACTGGGACGAAACGGCCATCTGGTGCTTCCAGATTTTCCATAATGGTCTAGCTTCAATTGACTCATGATTTCAACTATACAAAATTACATTATTATATATTGAATAATAACTAATAAATATTCAATACATTCATAATAAATATGAAGTGGATGATAAACTTCTTTTTTTTGTTTTGTTTAAATCTGTTCGTAGATTTGCTTGGATTTTTCAATTTTCCTCAATAATTGATAGATTTAATTATTCCAATTTATATAAAGGAATTATCTTTTGTTCTTTCACAATCATTACAGTTAATCATCAAAAAAAGAAGAAAAAAAAAAGAAAGAAATTAATTAATAAATATAGGTGTTGATGAAATGAATATCCATCTATGAAGTATGAAACAATAAGCTAATATATCATTGTAGGGATAGATTGAATTTGAGAAATGAAAAATGAATTAATATGTTTACAATGATGTTTATCTAATGATAAGATCTTATTTCAGTAGTTTTATAGTAGTATTGTAGGGAACAAAACACCGATTGGGGAAAATCGAATGTATTCAAACAAAAGTTACAGACTATCTGATTAAATTCTTATAATCATACAACAAACAGTTAATTTGCAAAATAACAACCAATTGTCTCAATCTTCACTGTTTCTTCAGTAAATATCATTTCATCTTCTCGAATTTCCTTGTTTATGCATTCTTATACCAATTGCGCTTCATTTCAGTTCTCTCCTCATTGGTCTTCTGCCAAAATACATTTTACGACTGACCCTCACCATATACTACTTATATGTATATAAGTAGACCACACTACAGTATCATGATTATAAGTTATTTTTACAAATAGTAAACATTATTATATTCATACTTATCATTAGTTGTTCTGTGATATATATATATATATATATATATATATATATATATATATACTGTCTCTCTTAACATTGATTATTTGATCTAAATACTGTTTTATCATTTGTTGAAATAGACGTTCATTCTGTAAACTGAAGATTCTAGGTTTAATCCTTACTGTGAGATTGATGTGTATTCATTACCACTAAGAAATCTCATGCTAGGATGAAGCAAATGTGTTGGGATGACCCTGCATAGCGTTTCAATCGACGAGACGTAACAGTGGCGACGAGGAAAAACTACAATAAACAACACACAACGGTTGGGAACGCGGATTCTGGCACAAAAAAAAATACTGACGGCCCTAGTCAATACATAACAATTGTCGACGGGAATTTTTGGAGTTATTATTATCAATAAAAAAAAGAAAAATGACGATTTCTCTAGAACAGGCGCTGATAATATTAGAGTACCAGCAACAGCGGATGCTAGCCTTCCAGCAGCAACTATTTGAAACAGTTTTGGACAAAATTTTCACTAAACAAAATATTTCAGGAAATAAAGGATTTATTTGTAATGCAGATAATGGTGCAAATATGGCCGTCTCAGAAGAACGCCCAGTTGAGGGTTCAATTCCCTTCATATCTGATGGAAAAGGCAAAATGGGTAAGTTGGCCGGTTCAGAGCAAGACACATGTACACATGCACATGAAACTGTGACAGTATTAGATGACAAAGAAAAAGAAGGTTCCGTAGACAAAGCCCTGAGCCCAGAGTCAAATGAAGCACCATTGAATCCGCCGATCTCTGAAGACAAACTTCAGTCAGAACTAAACTACGGGTTACATAATATCGGTCAAGAGAGCTGGAATGATGCACATAATTTTGATGAAAATTATTATGAAGATAAGGAAAATAAGTCGGTCGAATCAAATGGTGATCAAAAAGCTAATGCAATTTTATTAGATGCTGATTCCCCTAGCTATCAAATATACTCTAGTGAAAATCTTAATGAATTTGATGGAAATGTTTCAGAAGAGCCAAATTCTGATGACCTAAAGTCAAGTGTCGCTCATTATCATTTAGTCATCCCCAGTGGATTCTCTATTCAATGCGAGAAATATGTCCTTAATAAAGTCATATTAATTGTAATTTGGAGATATGAGGATCCGACATTGTTTCGTGGGGGAGAATGAAGTCGGCAAATGCAGTTTGGATACCTACCCCGAATCTTAAAAAAAAGGGGGAGGTGTTGGGATGACCCTGCATTTTTCTCGCAAGCGACATGACAAGCTCGTTAGCCATCAAGGGGCATTTCAACCAATCAGCGATTAATTAGGAGTTGTGTGAAGTTATGTTACTAAAATAACGAGATCCTGATTGGCTGATAACACACTGCTACTATGTTTAGCAGTATTCTAGAACTAAAACTCAAGGACTCTTAAATTACTATAAAATCCCTGTATTTTCTGTACATAAATGAACCCTGTAGTAAAGTGCTTCCCTTACACTTTGTGCCCTTTCTCTGGTCTTCAAGTTGGTGTATTGTTCTAGCTCGGTGGTACGGAACTAGCTTAGGGAAGCGAATATAGCGTTCTCAATCGGCAGGACGCAACAAAATGTTCAATGCTTTCTAGTTCCTAATAAAAGTTGTCTAACCTAGATTATTTTTCTGGTTAGCGTTTTTTAGCGAGTTAGTTTTTCTACGGGATGGGGTCGCTAACCTCATACCCAACCGTCCTTCTTTACCCGGGCTTGGGAACGACAGTAACTCTAGAAGAGCTCCAGGTGGAGAATACTGGTATGAGGCCTATGCTCCTCCACGATGGGTAACAGGCGTAAGTAAGTAACCTAGATTGACGCATAATCTTGGTCAAATTCAACAATCTCCATAAATACCTTTCCTAATAATTCTAAACAAGATATAAATAAGAGATTTGTTGTAATCTGAATGCTTTTATTTGGTTCCTGTTCAATGATGTTTCCCAGAGTATATATATATATATACCTCTCTCTGGTAAATGCTGGATTCTAAATCATAATTATTTTATTTCATAAACTTTATGGTATGCCATTTTATCTCTTATAGAGTAATCCTCATTTGTGGAAAAGCTCTTGACACACTTCAGTCATTTTTATGATATACAATGTCAGCGAAACCGCTCATCAATTCCCTTTAGATTACAAATACATTTTAATGATGAGTGTCCTATAGAACGAAACTTATACCAAGAGTTTACTACCGACCACATCAAAACACCTAATGTCTTACCATAGTGTATTCTATTTTGAATCGTTTAGAATAGTGGTCTAATTGCGATTTAGTCGGTTGAATTCAATCAACGATAAACGATTAGACAAACATGGCGCCCTGTTTAAATATCTGGACTAACTGTTTCCTGACATCTAGATATTTCAACAAGTTATCTGTTTTTGTTTGTCTTAACACATCATCATGCTTATTATTCACATAACCTATTCAGGTGCGCTTATGAAAAAATTACAACCGTTCGCTGTACAAGTTACAAAAAATCCAATTAGAGACATCACGGTTGCTTGCAATATACATCGAAAAGAATGTACATCATTCAGACGTTGATTCTTCAACTGCTAACATCTAACACGCGATCACTCAATATTTATTGTCAAGATCGATCAAGAAATAAAAAGAGAAAACTTGTTGAAATACATTGTTCTGAGAACTTTATATTGTATCAAAAATGTAATACTGAATAAAGTTAATAATGAACAGTCAATTCTATGTACGTCGTATATTTGAATGATAAGTATTAAAATTCCGGTCGAAATTTGAATGGAAATAAATTCAGTAGAAAACAATTCACTGTGACGAACATCCGAAAATAAGTCAGCCCTTATAGATTACGTCTATTTCCTTTCATTAATCAACTTATTTTCCTTTCACTCCAAAAAATGTATCCCACGAAAAGAATTTTCTATATAGGAAGCATCATATTTTGTTTACTCAACCTATTCGACAAAAATGTATTTCCGGTATAAGATGATTTGTGGAAATTGTAGAAATTTCCTAGTTTACACTGAGAACTAATTTCAGCCAGGCTTCTTCTGAAAATCGGGAAACACTTAATATCTGTTTTATCCTAGTATGCGACTCCTCAGAAGTGTGTATCCACGATCTCGTATACAGACCTTCGGTCTGAATATCCTAAGTTTGACTGTTTGTGATGGGGTCATGGATGCGCACTTCTGAGGCATCCTATACCGGTACAAAACAGATATTGAGTGTTTTTTAGTTTCCAGTACAGACCTATTTAAAATCAGTTTTTCGTTCAAACTATGAAAAGCTTATCTGTTATATAGATTTAAATACCAGTTATTTAGTTTAAATACAAAAATGAAACGTCCAATGTGTTTGTTATGATTAAAGGTTTAAACTTTAAAATCTAATTGGAAGAAGATTGACGCCCATTATTGATTCCGTTAAGTTACCTACAACATTTTCTTGGTTAACTGAAATGTTTCGCACTTTAGATTAACCTTCCCTACTTCTATGTCATTAATTCCCAACAACAAGTTGAAACAGTACAGATATTATCATACTCTCTGTGTGTTGAAATCTCTGCATTCGTAGCATCGTTTGCATCTGTGCTGGAATTATTTTCTGTTTTACAAAATTAACAAACAACAAATCTACTGGTACAGAGTTTAGATGGATTTTAGATAACACTGAATTTAGAACGTGGTTTTCGTTCAATTCGGGACTCAGATGAATGTACATGAATTTCATTGTTAATCTTTACTCAAGAACTAAAACATAGTTGCTTTTGTCTCGAAAATATCAATTTATTATCTACTAGATTAATGAGACTAAACGTCGATTAACTTGTGGAACGACTATGATCCATGTATTGATAAGAGTTAAAATCATCCAGTTGTTGAGATTGTTTAATAAATACTGTTCGATTTTTTTATATTAGTGTCGTGTGTGCTACCAATGTCGACAGTTATATGTAGTATATATCACCAATCGAAAGTGGAAAGCCTGGCGACAGAACGTTGAAAAGATCGAACAGAAGATAACGAGAACAGAGAGTTATTGATGTGGAAATGAAGGAATAATCAAATCTGTGATAATTGATTGACATTTTGCAAATGAATTATTTACTGTATGGTCCTCATATTTTACTAAGATATTCTGTAATTACGTATTCAAATGTATTCAATTTTCCCCGCTAGTGGTCTCATTCACCACATTAGTATGCGTTCTTCCTGTATGAAATGCTTCTATATAGGCATTTTTATCTATTATAAAGTCGATGGTTGTTCATTACAGTATCTCTGTAAATATTTCTTTCCCAATAAGCTTTATGTTTTCTTTAATTTAGTTTACAGATCAGCAAATGATTGATAAATTGATCCCTTCATTTATTTTTTCATCTTTTCAGGTAATGTTCGAATTCATTCTCATTTATATAATCCACATACAACTTATACTTCTATTGGATTACATCATTGTCCTCATGATTCAAATAGTGTAAACATTCCACGATTCAAAGATAACAATAGTAGTAATAATAATGATAATAAACACTATACATTTTATCCAAATGCTCATCTGCCTAGTTTTATTTTAGCTACTCATTGTTTAGGTCAATCATCTTCATTGTTATCTACTCCATCATTGTCACCATTACAACAAAAGAAAAGACAATTACATACTTCACCATCATCATCATCACCGCCAAATGGTATAGAATGTCGACAAAGTTGTATTGGAGATCAATCAAAGTATATATCTAATGTTATTGTTGATCATAGAAATAATTGTATGATAACACCTGGGTGTTTTATATCGAATGGTGCAGAAACAGAACTACCTACATTAAAAACATTAACACAACAACAGCAACAACAACATAATGATAGAATACAGCCAATTCCAGTCAAATTAAATATTCAATCTCATTGTGACAATTTACAAAATCAACTTGATAATGATCAAGGAAGATTGAATGGAAGTCAGCAAATATTTGAAAACAATGATAAATACAATATTACACAAGATTATCAACGGGTATGTTCAATTATAATGTATAATTCATGAATAGATTTTTAAAATGTACGATTGTGACAGTTTGTTTCTATATGCATGACTGTACTTGATCTATTGAATAAGTAAATGAAATAAATGAGCTATCTATAATAAAGATCAAGAGTAAATAGTGAGATGGTGGTTTTAGGTGGTCAACAGGAAACCTTGGACCCGGGTTTTGTGCTACTTGGCACTCGTCAGTAAGGTGTACCTGTATTCTTGAGGGAACTGGTGCTCCCTGACGGATTCGATCCCGTGTAACTCAGCTTCACAGTCAGAGATGTTACCACTGAGCTTTTCAGGCCGTGACCGACCTCCTGTAGGACTGAGATGTAATCACAATTGATTGATCACTGGGTGGTGATCAATGTCGTGAGTGTCAAGTCTTTCCTAGTGCTGATCTAATGCTATCGATTAGGTTCTATTTATTTAAACCAACTGATTTCAAGTTACAGGAGCTAGATGATAGGTAATGGTGAGCCAAGGTTTCATGCTTGTTTGTGTAAACTGTAGCTGTAATCATTAGGAAAGTGATGCTCATTGTGGGATTCGTACTCTCATCGTCTAGATTCACAGTCTGAGACGTTATTCTCCCCACGCTTAAAATCCTGTGGGACTAAGATATTTATTATGAATGATCGCTGGGTGCTAATCAATGTCATGTTTATAAAGTCCTTCTTAGCGCTGATCTATTTTTATCGGCCAAACATGTTCCAATACTGTCGCTAGTCCAAGTCACTTGAAATCATGTGAACTGTATCCAGATGGTAAGCGATTGGGGTTTGATTAGAGGTTACGTATATATATATATATATATATATATATATATATATATATATATTACGCCTGTTAGTCCTCATGGAAGAGCATAGGCCGCCCACTAGCACTCTCCATCCAACTCTGTCCTGGGCATACTTTTCCAGTTCTTTCAAGTTAACATTCATCCTTTTCATATCTGCTTCTATTTCCCGATGTGTTCTTTGGCCTTCCTCTTTTTGGAATCCCTTCAGGATTCCAAATTAGGGCTTGCCTCGTAATGCAGTTTGGTGATTTCCTCAATTTATATCTTAACAACTTCCAACGTCTTTCCCTAATTTCCTCTTCAGCTGGAAGCTGCTTTGTCCTTTCCCACAGAAGGCTGTTGTTGATGGTATCTGGTCAGTGGATGTTGAGCATTTTGCGTAGACAACTATTTATAAATAAATAAATAACTATATATATATATATATATATATATATATTACCGTTTAGTTATTACCGTTTATTCTTCTGGGTATATGAGTGTTTTCAGTCAAACTAAAAACATCGATTCCGAAGTACGTTAGCCGAGCAAATACTGGAAAAATTACTTTTGACAATTCATATTAATTTCCTTTCATCATGGATATGACAATCATGCTCCTACATAATATTTGAATGTTATCATGTATCGTAAAGCTGAATATTACTGACCCGAATTTATTAAAACTTCACATTACTGTAGTAAGTAGCCTGGCTGAACGTAGTCACTAACGTATACATGAAACTAATTGATTTATATTCACTTGGTATTGTTTGTTTGAATCTTCCCATTGATGTTTAGGACTGTAATTGATCAGTCTCTTATCTGCATATGTGTATACTGTGCGTATTGCCTCGATATAGCCTTCATTCACAAGCATTATAAGTCTCAGAGTGATCATCAACTCTGAGATGCAGGTACATCCAGCTGACGAGTCCCAGATAGGACGAAACGTGCGTCCTGGATTCCATTTCTAGCCACCGTCCATCTTTGCTTATAATTGATTTATAGTTTACAACTCAATTTTTTAAATGATATCTACAAAAGGTCTTTAAATACAATATCGAAAATATTTAACTCATCTTGCTTACATGGTTTCATGCAGAAGTCTAGACAATTGAATGTCATATGTCAATCTGCGATTAACAGACACGTCTATATCGACTCATTTTAGCAATCCTTAAAGAAAAAATCAACTAATCACATGGTCAAAGGTTAACTAAGCAAAAGATTCAACGGGAACACGAGAACAAATAGATAATAAGTCCCGCAATTAAAAGAAGGTTATCATAGAGAGTTTACTTGATATTTGTTGAATATCCGGAAAGATTACTTCCATCTTAAAATAGTGTTTAATCATTTTTCGCAGAATGATGCCGAATGATCCACAGTTAAAGCAACCAGCACAGAGAGCTCATTACTAACACTGTGGTGTGTGCTGCTGATGTCGACAGATATAAATAGTATGTATCAATAATCGAAAGTGGAATATCTGACGGCAGAAGGTTGATAAGATTGAAGAAAAGAGAACGAGAACAAATAATGATTGATATGGAAACGAGAGAACAGTGAAATCTGAGACGATTGATTTGATTGGCTCCACTTGTGTTCTCGATCACTACACCACTAACTGATATTTTGAAACGATAACTTCCTGGGTTTAGTTTAACATAATGATGATGAAACTCAACATAAATTGACTAATACAAGTCGACAATGCACACTGTTTGATTGTATATTGTGTGTGTCTTGAAGTAGTCTGAATCTATTCCATTAGATAATAAATTCAATATGGAAAATGTTTCAAAAGTCAACTATAAATTTATTGTTCCACTATGCATACATCATGTGTATTTTAGTGTACACCGATTAAAATGTCATTCGACTTATGTTTGTTTGTTTTTTTCCTAAATGTGCGCCGTGCTGTAGGCATCTGAATCTACTGGTTATCATATGATACAGGCATTTTTTCTTCATTTCCCATAATCTAACTTGGAATTGCGTGATCCACTCAGGGGACTATTTTTTCTTGTTTTATTCCAAATTACAAAAAAAATCCTCCTAAAGGAGGGACATTTGTTAAAACATTATTATTATTATCGTTATTCAACAGTATGTCATTTTATCCTGTTCTGTTTAACTATACATACATATAAACAACAGTAATTCATCTTTGTTGCCCAAATATAACAGGGATTTTAATCAAGTACCATTTGAATGTAGACATGATCAATATTTGTATCCGTCTAATATATAGCTGATCTAGATTGATTTATAATTTGCCGGAAATGAAACAAGATCAACTGTATATCAATCAATATTGTGATCACACATGCACACACACACAAAAGCCATAATGATTTGAATTTAAAAAATCTAATTTCAGAGGAACAGTTTAATTCATGAGTTGATGTAAGCTAAACAACCACTGAAAACCTGGAAGCAATGGACGGTCGTTTCATCCTAGTATGAGACTAATCAGCAGCGTTCATTCATGATCCCGTATGCAGAACCTCGAACCGGGACCTTTGGTCTCGCACGCAAACGCTTAACCTCTAGACCACTGAACCAACATACAACAGTGTTAATATCTAACTTCAACAAGTTCACTTTATTGCGTGACCGTCCATCATTGTCTTCAGTCAGTAATCGCATCACAACAAACACTGATTGAACTGCACTGTTCACGGATTCTCACTAAAACTCCCGGAAATCCATCTTAAAACTAGTCACTAGTGAGCACATGATAATTATTGCTAGAATGGGGGTTTGTGGAGATTTTAGTGATTTTAATAGTTGGATCCATGAGTCGATGCAAGCTAGACCACCATTGAAAACCTGGAATCTGAGGAGTCCCATACCAGGATGAAACGGCCGTCCAGTGCTTCCAGGTTTTCTATGGTGGTCTAGCTTAGATCGACTTATGAGTTCAGCTATTTATTTCACCACAATCTCCACAATCCCCCCTCTCAATTCTATTAAATGATTATTAATTAACTTTCCGCGTGTAGTTTTGTAAGACCGATGAATATATCCATGGAAATAACGATGGATCATTGATTGATTTTTGAAATTTATTCTCACTTTTTTGTGACTGGTCTCTTTATATGACATGTCAAATTAGCCTGGTTTTCGTATTGTTCTAATTATATATGACAGTGAGAATTCGTTCATTTAATTGTATATTCAGTTGTTTACTCTCAATCAAACCTGTCCAGTTTGGAAATGAACATTTTTGTCATGATGACATTTTATTAATCAACTGATCATTTTAATTGTGAGATTAAAAAAAACATTAAAATATTCCCTCATTTATAAGTTGAATTTAAATGATAGATTTTAGCGTCTTCAACGCAGATTGATTTTTGCTAATAAGTTATTGGAAACCAGGATGAATTGCATAGTTGTTCTGTTTTAATATGAAACTATTCAGAAGTACTTATTCCTGATCCAAACAGGTATTAAAGTTAGAATCATCAGCATGGCAACAAACGCTTAACAATGAAATCATAGAGTCTGTATTTAATGATTTACATGTATAAACTTAATCAACTCTTCATACTAAGCCATCATTTCTTAGTGTTATTGATAGGTATCTGCATCACCAATGAAAGTCATTTAATGATAAAGACTTTAAAATGTGATCATCTTCACAAACCCCTTGTAGTAATTAAAATAATCATTCCTTCAAGATACTTCATAATATTTATCTTGATATTTATTTCTGACATTAACAATCAATAAATTATGCTGACACTTATAAAAAGCGGGAAATACTTGACTTGATGAGTTTGGATTTCAAGAATTCCGTTTATTAGTGTTGTTAGAACCACAAAGTTTGTTAGCCGAATATAGGTTGGATTAAAGCACGTTCCATGAAGGATTGTGGTAGGTCACGTTGATGGACTATTTCTTATTCAATCAGAGCTTGAGGATACTTGGAGAAGACCCTAGAATATTCTTATATCAAAACTATAAATATACTAACGTTTTTTTTATTATGATTTCTACTTCCATCCACCATTGTTATTTGGAATATAATTTCGTTCCTGTTCAATCGTGTTCTGGTTTAGGGACTCATCGAGTGAAATAGTATCCGAGATTACTAAAAAAATAAGAGTAGCTGGGACGTATAAAGAGAAATCATAACAAAGTTTTATTATTGAAATTAGATGTTCATTCGATGAAATGGTTTATATCAGTACGTAATTTGTTGTTTCGAGTTATGTTTATTCATAGAAATAACAACGACATTAAATTCAGTTAACTTACTTACTTGCTTATGCCTGTTACTCACAATGGAGTATAGGCTGCCGATCAGCATTCTCCAACCCACTCTGTTCCGGGCCTTTCTTTCTAGTTCTATCCAATCTTTGTTCATTTTTCTCACGCCTGTCTCCATTTCTCGGCGTAATGTGTTCTTTGGTCTTCCTCTACTCCTTTGGCCTTCAGGATTCCATGTGAGGGCTTGTCCCGTGACGCAGTTGGGTGATTTCCTCAATGTGTGTCCTATCCACTTCCATCGCTTCTTCCTGATTTCTTCCTCCACTGGAATCTGGTTTGTTCTATTCTTATACTCTCCCTATACTCAATATATTCCATCACTTATGCCTCTAAGACTATCTTAAGATTCACTTTATAAATATTATATTTTATATTTAACTTAAGAAAATTTCAAGGTTTAATCATCGAAAAATATTAACCCAAGTACTTACTTACTACTTACGCCTGTTACCCTTCGTGGAGGAGCATAAGCCACTCACCAGCACTCTTCATCCAACTCTGTCTTGTACAATCCTTTCCATTTATTTCCAGTTGTT
The DNA here is from genome assembly GCF_000237925.1 of Schistosoma mansoni. NCBI lineage: Eukaryota > Metazoa > Platyhelminthes > Trematoda > Strigeidida > Schistosomatidae > Schistosoma > Schistosoma mansoni. Next base: position 1,038,660 of record NC_031498.1, on the reverse strand, counting down.
ATTCATTTTTTTCATATCCGCTTTCAATTCCTGACGTAGTATGTTTTTCGGCCTTCCTCAGTTTTGTTTCCCTTCATGATTCCAAGTAAGCGCGTGCCTCATGACGCAGTTTTTTTTTAAAACCCAGAATGACTTGGACCTAAAATTATTTTCCTTACTTACTGGATACATGCATAGAAACAATCTAAGCCTATCTTAGTGGTAACTGAACTTGAACGTACGTTTAAATGATTTCTATGGTTCAAGATATTAGCTTAACAAAAAGGAAAATATCTCTAAGAATTGAGATTGAATCAAGAAATGAATAATTAACAACTAACATAACCATAATTTAGATTCATCATTAATTAGTAAATACTACGGTTTAAAAACCTAGACTGTTTCAAATAGTGTAATGATTCATCTATATATTTTATTTAGAATGTTCAATTTTAACGAATATGAAGGAGTTAAAATAATATTAATCTCTTAACTTGTGGCTTTGTACCCTATTAATATATAACGTAATGATACCGCCAATTAGAAAATATTGACTTAACATGCAGGGCTACGTAGGAAGAAGAATTAATGAAGACTCTAGACTGCTCGTAGGGATATACACGTTATTGGTACGGTAAACAAGTCACTGTTCTCTAATTGGCGGTATCATTACGTTATATATTGATAAGGCATAAAGCCACAAGTTATAACAATTAACTTTACTAGTATTAAGAAGGAACTATTCGGATTGTTTTGAACAAATTAGACCTACTTTTATTCAGTCAATTTAATGCATAATCATTAGTTTTCTGTTCAGTTACGAAAGATTTTTCTTATTTATAACATATATTACTGTCATAATCTGAGCTTGTCCGAGTACTGATAGTGATATATAAGCTACCTACATATGTGTACAAACAAGTTACTTGAATGTGAAAACCTTTGGTGAACAGGAAGATTTTTTTGGGCTAAGCATATCCAGATTAAACACACAACATATTCATAAATATAAACACATATCTCTCAAAAAATCGGACCACATTTTCAACCAATAATAAGTGTCGATTACTTTAGAAAGTATAACCAACCAGTAACGTTCACTTATCAGCATCTCTCGTTTATCATTTAGCCTGCATCTGATTAGTTCAATGTACCAGTTTTATTTTGCTTATTGCTGGTCATCTGAGTTTCAGTGAACAAACTAAGTTAAGAGAAAGATTGAGTACAAAGTGACCTGAAACTTCTCATACATTTCTTTAATAAAATATAAACTTACCAACTAGCTAAATAATTGACTAAGTTATTTTTATAGTAAATCCACTTTATTAATCCTCTTTATTATTGAGATCTGTTTTAATGTAGAGTTTACGAAATCTCGGTTAGTCGGTCAGTCATAAACAACATAGAACTTGGCATGTACATGTATCAGTTCAAGTTGCTAAACTGTGTCAGTACAGTGAGATGAAATTATCAAAATAAATGCCAGGATAGTGAAAAAAGTGACAGCATCAGTAATTATTCATTAATAATACAATCTTAAAAAAAAAGAATTAATCTGCGGAATATAAACGTACAGGAAATTTCTACAACTCACCATCTAAGATAAGACGAAAAGTGAATAGGTCTGCATCATTTCAACTGAGTCAGACCGATGCCATAAAACATCTCTAACAGTTGGTTGTGATAACTATTAATCCCCTAACCAGATAGTACTCATCCGCAAACGAAGCTCAATAATTCCATGGAATGATGTTCTGTTTTGATGTAGTCACCTATTCAACATGTAACGTAAGTTGACAAAGACCAAAAGACCTATTTGAATTCATTCTGAGATCTTATACTAATTATGAACACATATATAACGAGATAAACAACATAATTATGGGAAAAAATCTAATATTTATCACCATGGAAATGCCACTTTCAAAACGAAAAAACAAACTACAAATTGAATTATAACATCAGAATAAACTTGAAGATAAAACTGATCAAGGAAGAAGCAAAGATGGATAGTGACTAGCAGTGGAATCCAGTTTGACGCGCGTTTCGTCCTATTTCGGACTCGTCAGCTAGATGTACCTGCATCTCAGAGTTGATGTTCACTCTGGGACTCGAATCCAGTACCTTTCGCTTCAAACGCCATCATGTTATCCACTCAACTACTGAGTCCTGATAACCACTTGCTTGTGTAATGGGGTGAAGTTTAAATTCACTTAGTATTGTTTTTTTTCAAATCTTCCCACTGATGTGTTAGGACTGCAACTGGTCAGTCTCTAATTGGCATATGTGCATACTGTGTGTATTGCCTCGATATTGCCTTAATTCACAAGCATTGTATGCAAAGATGGATAGTGGCTAGCAGTGGAATCCAAGGAAGAAATTTATTTGTATAATATCAATTCACTGATATATCTCTCTTTGAAAAAAACGTAAACATTCGGTATTATTATTATTATTCTAATAAAGAAATCAATGATTTAAGCATGCTATCTCCATATCAGTCAACTTTCAGACCAATTATTGTGATTATTATTATCATAATTATGAGCTATAGAATGGGATGTTCTCTGGGGAAAAAAAGGAAGATCTACAAACGAGCATTATCCAAATTGATGAATCATTATCTTGTCAATATGACAATGGGGGTCTGGGTTTCTTTTTTTGTTTTTTTTTTTTTAGAAAACAAATACCCAAACAAAAATAATAAGGCTTCATTAACGTATTCATGAGAAACTACTATAAATTCTTATATAAAAGTCAATATTCTATATTTCAATTGAAAGTTCTATCTAGAAATGTTATACATAAAGTAACTTACCATTTACTCAAAGGTTACAAAGGAAGTATATTCAAACATCCTTAACTCTTACAACTTTTGATCAATACTTAGTTACCAATGTCATGTTTGCCCAGTTTTCTATCAATGATCTAATTCCCAATAGGTAGTCATATAAACACTAGTCTAAGTGAATAGATATCAGGTTTACTATGTTAGAAGTTACTTACTTACTTACTTACGCCTGTTACCCCTCGTCAAGGAGCATAGGCCGCTCATCAGAATTCTCCATCTAACTCTGTCCTGAGCCTTCCTTTCCAGTTCTTTCCAGTTGCTATTCATCCTTTTCATATCTGCTTCTATTTCTCGGCGTAATGTGTTCTTTGGCCTTCCTCTTTTCCGCTTCCCTTCCGGATTCCAAGTTAGGGAAGTGGTCAACATTAAATCCTAGGTCAAGGTTTGATGTTAGTTAACTCTTGCCAGCAAAGCTAGTTTGATATCTTGATAGAACTGATGCTTATTTGGAGGATTAAAACCTACGTCACCCAGGTTCATTGTCTGAGATATTACCACTGAGTTATTTATACCATGGGCAAGGTTTAGTTAGCCCAAAAGCTTTTACTTTCTTCAAGATTGTAGATAAGCCTATTTAAGGAGTGCTAACTTTCATTCAATCAAAACTAATATAATGTTTCCTGTTGACTAACTCCAACCAATTGAATTGCATCTATGTTAAACATCATGTACATGCTTCAGCTTGAATATATTTATCTCTTGTTTTATCAAAGTTTAACTGCAACGTTTCCGTTTGAGTCTACCGGTATCTAGTATTGCAATAGTTTGTAACCTTTTTATGATAGCGTGTGAGCACATATACAGCCAACATTTAAAATTTCAAACAAGTTTTAAATAGTTAAATTAATTACAGTTTTTGCACAATATTTGCCAGGCTCAGTGATCAACAGGTTAAGCAGTTGTAAATGACCGAAGGTCTTGGGTTCGAGTCACGCATGTGGGATTGTGGATACTTACTGCTTAGGAGTCCCATAATAGAACAAAGCCGTCGTCCATTTCTCCCAGGTTTTCAACGGTGGTCTAAAATTGGTCCATTCATGATATTAAATAATATTCGCACAGTTGGATAAACTATTGGGTACCATTAAACACTGAACAGTTATTTCGTCCTAGCAATGAACTCTTCAATGGAAATGTGCATTTACAATCTTACCAAGGAGAAAACGTCGGTACGCGATGAACATTAGAAAATTCATCAAACTACGTAAACCTAAAACAAAAGTGACCTTATCTTTTGAAATCTATAGTATACATGTTTAATAATAAATGCTTCCTATGTTGTACTGTTTCATCTTAGATCAAATAGTTGGTATGGTATATAATTAAATTCTGATTTCTATTATCTACCTTTGCTCACATTATAATTCTCATCATGTTAATCAACCTATAGACTGACTCAATATTATATGCTAGTCAGTTAAACTAAAAACAAACGAACAATTTTACTTAGTATTGATTGTTTGGATCTTCCCATTGATGTTTTTAGGACTGCAACTGGTCAGTCTCTTATTTGCATATGTGTATACTGTGCGTATTGCCTCGATATAGCCTGAATTCACAAGCATTAGAAACCGACCAGTTGCAGTCCTAAAAACATCAATGGGAAGATCCAAACAAACAATACTAAGTACATTTCAACTTCACCCTATTGCACAAGCAAGTGGCTATCAGGACTCAGTGGCCGAGTGGATAACGCGATGGCGTCTGAAGCGAAAGGTACTAGATTCGAGTCCCAGAGTGAACATCAACTCTGAGATACAGGTACATCCAGCTGACGAGTCCCAAATAGGACGAAATGCGCGTCCTGGATTCCACTGCTAGTCACTATCCATCTTTGCTTACTAAACGAACAATTGTTTTACAAACAATCCTGAATTCATATAAAATGATTCTAAAATCATATATTTGCTTTAAATTTGGTATTTACTTTCGAATAGTTTATTTGGACTTGTAACCATAGAAACTGATGAGAAATTATTGGCCAAGTCTGTATTTCATTCATATAGACTTGGATATTATTTAATTCTTTTAAACTATTTATTTCATTGGTTTGTTTATTTATTGAACCGTCTTTCTGTCGTTTCTTTTTTTTTACAGATAAATAAATGTGGCTATGAAAAACCTCCTCTAGGCAGACCATCATCCAGATCCCTACTGAATATTAATAATAATAATAGTAATAGTAATAATAATAATACTTCTGAAATTACACACAGGACACAAAGTGAGATATACGTATTCACATAGTTTACAGCTTTTCATTCCTATGAATTTATTCGCAGATATATATAGCAGAGCGGTTTCGTAGCGAAATTTTGTATTGAGTATAATTGAGTGATTTTAATGGTATATGGGTAGTTATCGCTTCCTAGTGTCATTATTGTCTAAGGACCCTTTTACTTAAGGTACTTGTAACAAAAACAAGTCTACTAGTGGCCATAGCAGACTGAGAGCTTAACCACAGACCTCAACACACATCATCTTGAGGCCAATCACATACGTTTTCTCTATGAGTAGCTATTGATATATAAGCCCTATATTTTATAAACCTCACCGCAAGTGATGGCAACCTTTAAACCCAAGAGAGGCCAGCAGTTCTTAATGTTGACGTTTTCTAACTCCTTCTTTCGATTCTGTGAAGGCACCGTTGTTTCAGGTGCTGGCTATGCGTGGTAAACACCTTACTGCCATCATATCTTTATGTATTCGTAAGTAGAATTTTGCCCTCAAACAGTAAGTTGCCATTTTAACTCCTACCTTTCTCTAACTTTAAATGCCTAGTATAATACGTTTTACATAATATTTCGTGGCCATGACACTTTACTCTACTCTTGCTATATCCTAACAGACGTTTTGGTGGAGAACGAAAGATATACTCTAACAAATCAAAACAACAAATACACAATAATTTTACTAGTTGAGATCATGAATCAATTGAGGCTAGATCACTATGAAAAACCTGGAGCACCGGACGGACGTTCCGTCCCATTATGGGACTCCTCAGTAGTGCACATCCAGGTTTTACATGGAGGTCTAGCTTCAATTAGCTCATGATCTCAACTATTAAAATTACTATAATATCCACAAAACCCCTTCTGAAAATATACAATAGTAAAAACATTAGGGTTTGTCTAGAATTTGAATAAGAATCTCCTACCATCTTCTAGTCCATCATTGCTAATCAATCAAAAATGTAGTAATTCACCGAGGCCCGAGTGATATATATATATATATATATATATATATATATATATATATGACAGTTTGTCATGTAATCATGAACACAAATCTACACTATACTAGGCATTCGCTTGTCAGCTGTCACAAAATATGGATGTAAGAAAGTAGTAATTTATACAAGTCAATACTGCAAATAATGAACAGAATGTAGATTCACTACCTGATTGATTTGTTTTTCAAGACCGGATTTATCATCAAAATTTATTTTATTTAAACACACCAGATATATATGCGCCACACAAAAAAATGGTTATTTCATTTCATTGTGTGAGGGCTGTAATACTGCCCGGATGCCCAAACCGGAACAGGTGGTTTTCTTAGGGGGCCACATCGCAAGCCTTTGATTCAAAGGTCTGATCCACAAGGCAGTGGAGCATCGTAAGGAGATGCAGTCCCATGGTAGCCGGTGACCAATAATTGGTTCATAAGCCATTTGTCCCCTCAGGATACTGGAACCAATGTGCACCATTGGTTTGGGATCAGGGTTTTCCAACTCCCCTCCATAGGTGGAATTTCCGTGTCCAACCTCCCGGTTAAAGCGCCGGACATTCGGTTTTCGTCCTCTCAATTTCGTAAACAACACCTGCGCCACGAGAAGGCAGTTAGTAGGACTTCCTTGGTAGAGGCTATATACGTGTGGCCATGTGAGAGCATTTGGAGAGGGAGAGCGGACTCTTCCCACTCTACGCCGTACCATAAAATTACCTCTACATCTGATATTTTTAAAGAAGTGAGATTTTTCGATATACCTAATAAGTAACCCTTGAATAAAAAAATTTAAAATAATAAATAAACTATAACGAAATACCAAACAGTTCAAATTTCCCTAGTTTCTATTAAATACATTGTTTCATTTCTTATTTATACCCCAATCATATTCCTGTAAATTATATATATCTGCATTGTAAGTTTACTCTCAATGTATGAAGGACATATCTATGTCCTTTTCTACGATCTCGACTCCAACTTCGATAATGAAGTACTCTGAGCAGGCCAATAAGCATTATCATATCAGGTCACTGAATTAGGATATTAGTATACTTCATTCATCCATAACCAATCAAAGTCATATCACTAATTAATATTAAACGTTTCACTTGTAAACTAAAACAGTTTCTCTTTCTTCTATATATAGATCTTCATGAAAAATTAATTCCTACAAAACGAATACCAAAAAATGTCAGTTTTATACCATCTATGCCATGTTTTGACAATTATCCTCTCAAAAAAACACTAGATAATGATCATAGTAATAATAATAATAATAAGATTAATAGTAATGGATACTTTATGAATAGTTCTATACTTAAATCTACATCTGGAAACTATGAAATTTGCGATCATCAACATCTTTATCAATTTAAATCACATCCAAATATTTTAGCTTATACTACTGATGTTACAATAGATGATTTACATTTAAATGACACAAAAAATATATCACCAACTAGTCAACTTATCAATCCACAATTATCTCTTTATAATAATAAAAGAAATTTTCTTTATAAACAAAATCAACTACCACCTCCTCCTCCTCCTTTGCCACCATTTCTACATCGATTTTTAACACCACCATGTACAAGAAGGTTTCCAATACAATCAAATGGTCATATCAAATTATTACCAGGAAACAATAGAAATGATGGTTACATAAAAGAGAAACAATGTCATTGTACATTGTCAAATATTAATAAGCTACCTAATTTACCAAAATTTACGAACTTAGGATTACTTTATGAAACAGAAAATCATATTACTAACAGTAATAATGTTATGAATACGACTGACCATGACAACCAAGAAAGAGGTGTTACTATTCATGATAACATTAAAGAAATGTCAAACTTCTCATGTTGTGATTATATGAGTAATTATGAATCAGAGATATGTTCACAATGTCAATTAATTAATTTAAGAAATAGTCCAACACCTCCTATTCATGAAGCTATACCATATTCAACAACTATGAATATGAGAAATTCTTTAAATGATTGTCCTAACATAACTATATGTAACACTGATCCAATTCCTACTACTACTAATAATACTACTCATTCAATTATAAGTAGTGATTCATTATGTTGTACAAATAATAATTGTCCATTATTTCATTTCAGTAATGAAAAAGATGATGATCAACATAATGAATATATGCATCATTTAGATTATTCAACAAATTCTTTAACAACTATACAAGATATGTTTAATTCATGTGTATAATATGAAATATTGAATTTAAGAAACTATACTGGTTTACTCTATCTAGGTTATCAGTCATTATTATATTTGTTCATGGGAAATAATAAACTGTCATAGTAATTTGGCACAGCTATAAAAAAAATAGTGTATTTATATATTCCTAAAGGGAAGTTACTGAATAGGTGCCTTGAGAAATTAATACATGTATTCATATATTTATATTTACAAACACACATTACAATAAATAATTGTGAAAATTGCCTTATTTGTTTATATAGAATGAACTTGAAAGATAAAAAAAAGAGAAGAGTTTTGATGTTCAACTCGTTTTGGAGTTTCAGAATTCCTCGGACTTGAATATGGCTGCAAATTTTCGGGATAGTTTTCTTCACAGATTTAAAACCTAAAATGTTTTTCTTAACATCATTATTGAATTTTGTAGTTCATATCAATGACCTGACTTTAAATAAACAACTGATAAAAACCTAGGAGTCATAGTACGGTACTATGGAATAGTGTACATCCACGACCCTATAAGCGAACGTAACTAGGACCCATAGGTCTTCAAATGAGCTCTTAACTATTAGATTACTTAATTGGCATCCATTAGTTTATATTTCTAACTTCAAGTGACCGTTCTTTCATGTCACTGATCAGCAACCATCTCACTCCAGACATGGATGACATCCATGCTTCCTTACATCTAAAATGATCGAATACGATGAGGATGTCGAGATTTCACAATTAATATGACACATAAAATGAAAATGCCTTCGTTAAGTGTGTTATATAGACTGCGTGCTTTATTGCCCAGTTGATATATGACGCTAAGAGACCGCCTATCAGAGATAGGAGTGATTTATCGATCGGATCAATAATACACAAAAGCTGTATGAGCAGTCTTGAGTACTTATCAGTCCCGCTTTCTGCCTAGCCCAGCCAGTTAAGTCCAGAACACCAATAACAACCTCTACAATATGAATCATTATTCTCAAATATACTGGCTTTATATACCAAACAAACTGACCATACCATAAAATAGAAAATAACATTTGTACAAAATTTGGCCAAATGTGGTTGTGAATAGGGGGAACAGTAATTAATGGACTAGGGATAACTCAAGAATGGTAAATCGTATAATAAAGTCTATAGGTCAAAATAAAGCTTGTAATAAGAGGAACATGAATATGAATAGTTTAGTTAATTAACAATTATACAACAGGAAATGTACATATCACAGTGGTCCATAAACAGTTCTCAAAGTTGTAAGTATCATTACCAAGTTTTGATTTGATAATTTTGAATAAATTGAGCATTGGGTAGATTGTTATAAATAAATTAGTATATTTGTAATATCCTAATGAGTAGAAAAATTAGATTTTCTGACGTTTCGTGACTCAGTGTAAACCACTTCTTCAGAGAATAAATAACCAAATTCACATTAATCCAAGTTTAAATAGTACAACGGAACAACACGAATATTGGGTGATCAATCAAAAAACAGGTCTGAATAAATCAATGTCATGTCATTTCATTTCGGTCAAAGTGATTCATAAGCGACATGTATGTAATTTTGTGTGTACGTATTCATTGTTAATGATGAAAAATGTGTGACCTTTATACTGACAAAGGATACAGTTTAATTTGTAATGTAATGGTGTGAAATTGTAAATAATATCAGACTAGGTAACTAGGATAGATAGTCCAAGTAGGATGTATGGTAAGGCCTTCCTTTCTATTAAGAGCAGTGGAATTAAGCATTATATGGAAAGCTTCAGTTACTCTCCTTTCTTTGTAATTGGAAAAACCTTTCTGTAGTATTTTGATATTTTTGAAATCAATTTGATGATTGTTGAAAATGGTGTGAACTGCTATTGCCGATTTAATTTGAAGTCTATCCAGTTCTACAGGATTATTAAGAGGTTTCCTTGTGTTACCATTCATAAATCTCCACAGGGTATAACATCTCCCCTTTTTGAGAGATCCGGAGTTGATATCCGGATTTTAGACTTCCCGAAATCATATCGACAGGTACCCAGTCTATTAGTCAATAAGTCATATTTGGGTACTTAATCAATTTATTAGAAATAATCATACATCAGGCCTTCGTAGAGTAAGTAATATCCATCGTATTTCATTTGAAAGATCAGTTTTACTTGACTGGAGAATTCGTAAGCTTTCAACTAACTTTATTTTAGTTGACAATCTCATTTACTCATTAGAATAAAACTGTATGATAAATAGAATACAACCTATTACTTATACTATTTATAAATGTACACCATTGATTGACGGCTTATTCGTTTAAGGTTAGAGTGTTTGTAGAGTAACTCAAAAGTTCATTGTAGGGTCATGAATATGTTCTTTTAAAGAGTTCTACATAGCTATCCAGTACTTATTGGTTTTTAGTGGTTGTCTAATTAGGGACAGAGAGTGTTACAAACTCTATATTTATAGTATGATTCTAAAGCATATTTGTAATGAATAACTTAACTAAACTATGTAAACAATGATTTATGCCTGATTTTTGCAGTAACTATAAGACTTACAATAAAAACATTTTAATGGCAGTCCTCTATTTCACTACGTTGACTAAGTACGATGGATGTTGATCTCAGCTGTCAATATTCATATACATAGCAAAGTAATATTTCAAATAACTGTAATTCACAATGTAGTGAACGAGAACTGAGGTAGAGAAGACCAAATGGAGAGACTATAATTTATAGACGAGCCAATCAGAAGCGTTTGAGAGATTTCAAGGTCACGGTGCCTATTTCAGTACCTGACGCTCATGTACGATCGGTTCACAGAGAATTTCAGAGACGATTTGACAATTAAGCTGCTATAACGAATGAAACTACTAAGAAGTTGCTGTATTTGTAATTACAAGTATTAAATGACTTGTAGACCTATTCTCTTAAACTTGATCTTCTCAATCTTCCGCAGGCATGAATTCCACATCTGATTGGTGCTACATACTACTTATATCTGTCAACAGAAGTAGCATACACCACAAAAGTATTAACAAATAAAATCATATATCTCAACTGTGTCTATTCAAAAAATGATTAAAATCCCCTGGACAAATTTTTTTTGTTATTATCCTTTTTATTATTATTTTTATTGATAGTACTTCATAATTAGTAACGGTGTGAATTATTGAGTTTTAATCAGCAACTTGTACGGATTGCCACGGTAGAGCTAGTTTGACAAATAATTTATCAAATGGATGAATCGTGGCTACCAGTGGAACCTAGGACTGGATTCCAGTAACGGACAAAGTTTATTTACTCATTGAAACTTTTGATGTAATGGCTATGCTAGAAAAATAGACTAATCAAAATCAATTCATGAATACAAATAACGGGTTAATTCATACTCTTACTTAAAAATTAATAGGAATACTATTCACATTGTAGTGAAGAAGAAGACGATTGGGAACAATCGAATGTATTTGAACACAACATTACAGTATACCTCCTTAAAATCTGATAACCATACAGTAAACAGTTAATTTGCAAAATACAAATCAATTGTCTCAATCTTGACCGTTCCTTCTACAAAAATCAGTTCATTGTCTCCGATTTTTATCGTTCATACATTTTCATACCGAATGCGCTTCATTCCCGTTCTTTTCTTATTGATCTTTTGCCGAAATACATTCTATGCCTGACCATCACCATATACTACTTATGTGGATATAAGTAACCTACACCACAACATTGCATACGTGAATGGCTATTTGAACTCACTAATCAAGCTTACAATACGTTAATGTTAAAAGTGAACGGTAACAAGTTTACATGTCAGTATAGACATTATCACTTAAAAGAAAGTACATTGAACTGATGAGTCCCAAGTGAAACAAAACGCTGATCCTGTATTTGATTGCTAATCACAACTTATCTTATCCTTCTTGTCACCATTACTGTTAATATTATTATTATTATTAATTATTATTACTTTCAGTATAGTTATTGTTGCTAACTAGACTGGTTTTTGGGGGGGATAAAGAGGAAAACAGCTATAGGAAGTTCTAAACTACAACAAAATAACTACTCACTGTGTTTTTTGGTTAGTTCGTGACAAAATTCTACAATTAACTCCCCCCCAATAAATAAATAAATATTCATCCAATCAAAGCAACCAATACAACAACAAAAACAAAAAACAGTCATAAATGTTTTTTTTTTGTTTTTATCAAGAAAAAAATTATTTATTAATTAAGAAAATAAAAAATTAAAAAAAAATTTAGTTTAATTAAAACGAAGGTGATAAATTTCATTGGACAGTCTAATTTTTTCGTTTTTATGTTTTGAATTTTAAATTATGATTTCGTGTGGTGTTTGTTGTTGTTGAGCATATTCGATTGGAAAAAAATAGTTTTTTTCAGAGAAAAATACTCTAATACAATGTACACATCGTTTAGTATCATTTCATAGTTGAAATCATGAGTCAATTGAAGCTAGACTACCAGAGAAAACCTGGAAGCACTGGACGGCCGTATCGTCCTATTGTGGGACTCCTCAGCAGTGTGCATCCACGATCCCGCCTCGCAAGAATCGAACCCAGGACCTACCCGTCTCGCGTCAGAGCGTTTAAACAATAGACTATTGAGCCGGCATCCGATGGTGTTAATGTCTAACTTCAACCAATCCACAAAGTGTACCAATTGTCTTCAGTGAGTTTCTATCTCACAAAAGACGTGGTATGAACTCCACTGGTCACTGCTTCTCACTAGAACTCCAGGAAATATCTCTTGAAGTCAGTCACTGGTATATATATATATATATATATATATATATATAGAGAGAGAGAGAGAGAGAGCGAGAGTTGGATGGAGAATGCTAGTTAATGAGCTATGCACCTCCACGACGAGCAACAGGCATAAACAATATATATATGTATATATACTGAATACTTTTTCTTTTAGTTATTTCTTTATCGACCAAAGTTTGTTGTTAGAAATGTTTCCTTGTAAATAATCATGAACTGTCTTATGCGTGTAAACTTGTACAAATTAAAATGTTATCACTAATTTATAACAATCAGAAATACGTAAAAAGGTTATGTCAGCAAGCAATATAGGATTCAAGATATACCGAAGTATAAGTAGATAGATAGAAAGATAGATCGACATGGATTGAATACTTAAATCAATATCATTTTGACTGAAACTAGCTGCCTGTGCAGGTACACCTTGCTGATGAGTGCCAAGTAGCACAAAACCTAGGTCCAAGGTTTGCTGTCGACTACCTCCAACCACCATCTTATGATGTAATATTTTATTTTACAGTTCAATACAATTCTTCTCTATAATAAGTACCAAACAATATGGCAGTTCGGTGAAAGGAATTTTCTGTACGACAGTATCATTTACTAAAACTGTAGAATTGTTTCTATAGGAACCTAATAAATAATAAAGTCTATATCATAATAACAAGAAATTATATGCTTCCAGGTTTTCCATTGTGGTCTAGCTTCAATTGACTCATGATCTCAACTATATAATATAAAGTGTTTAGAGAATTCAAGTATCAAAAGACAGTTGGATATCCATCTAGCGGTTAACGGGAAATGAAAATTATACTGTTATAACGTATGGACTCGTAATATATATGAACGTGCAATTAGAGAGGAGTGAATTTATTGATCGGACGCAAATAATACTTGGAATCGTACGAGCAGTCTTGAGTGCTATTCGGTCCTTCCTATTTGCCTAGCCTAGCCAGTTAAGTCCAGAACACAAATAACAGCCTCGGCAATATGAATCATTATTTACAAACACACTGGATTTTTATACAAACCAAAGTAATCAATAAACTGATTATAACTCAAGAATCGTATGATAATAAGTCAAGGTCAAAATAAAGCTAACGATAAGAGAAATACGAATATGAATAGTTCAGTTACGTAATAATTGTACAATAGGAAATAGGCATATTACATTGATCCATGAATAGACCTAAAAGTTATCATTCGTAATTCACCGGGGGATATAACATATACTAAGGCCAGAAATTAGAGATTATTATCCGCTGGACAGATAGGAAGAAGAAATGCTCAATGTGTTGGTGATCATGGCTGAATTATAATTATAAAACGGTTGAACAGGGTACAAAAAAAGTAACTCGTTAATATTTAAAAAAGTGGAACATAATAATCAGAGGAAAACGTAAAGAAATTCGCGATGTGTTTTTTGAGACTGCGGAAAAATGAGATATTACGCGTGTTGTTTCCACATACACATTTCAAGCTTTGATTAATGAATTACTGAAGTCTCGACAGTGCACACGTTTCTCAGTTGACCTCTCTTTGATTTCACTTGCTTAATCATGTAGATGATTGTGAAGAATGATTCCTATGAATTAACGTTGAGATTGTCACCAGCACCTGATCATATTTACTTGAATTATTTTTTCTGGTTAACGTTTTCTTAGCGAGTCAGTTATTTGCAGGATGAGGTCGCTAAACTAATGCTCAACCCTCCTTCTTTATCCAGGCTTGAGACCAACAGTAGCCGCAGATGGGCTCCAGGTGGAGTTACCTGATCATGAAAATGATCTATTTGTAATGAATCTACCTGAACATTCAAATAAAACAGGAATTCGTTAACTTTACAAAAGTAGCTTTTTAAGAATTTAATATTAGGGAACTATCCTAGAATATCAGTTATGAATACTAATGAATGATAATTATAAGCTTTTACTGTGACATAAATATGGAGAAAGTATCATAAAAGGTGATATTCTTTATGGATAGGATCATCTCGCACTAGTACTAATGCTTCCCAGAATAGTCGAGCAGATGTAAATGTTTATCGAAAACCGGTTTCATTACCCCTTCTATTCTATATATTGCTTACTTACTTACTTACACGTGGTTACCCCTCGTGGAGGAGCATAGGTTGCCCACCAGCATTCTCCATCTAACTATGTCCTGGGCAACTCTTTCCAGTTGTTTTTCATCCTTTCCATATCTGCTTCTATTTCCCGACGTAATATGTTCTTTGGTCTTTCTCCTTTCCGTTTACCTTCATGATTACAAGTTAGCACTTGATTCATGATGCAGTTTGATGATTTCCTCAATGTGTGTATCTACTTATAATATCTCCTTATATCCTCTTCAGTTAGAACCTGATTTGTTCTCTCCTACAGAAGGTTGTTGGTGATGGCATCCAGCCAACGGATACGGCAGATCTTGCATGGACAATTGTTCAGAGATACTTGTACATTTTTGATGATGGTGGCGATAGTTCTCGAAGTTTCTCCTCAGTACAGTAGAGCTGTCTGGATGTACGTATTGGGGATTGTGAGTTTGATATTGGTCGATAGTTGTTTCGAGTCCCATATGTTGTTCAACTGAAGGGATGAGGCCCTTGTTTTGCCAATCCTCTCCTTTACGTCTGCATCAGATCCTCCTCGTTCATCGATGATGTTATGCAGATACATCTTCTAGAGCTTCTCCATTAAGTGTGATTGGGTTGGTGTTCTCCGTGTTGTATTGGAGGATCTTACTTTTTCCCTTGTACATGATGAGGCCTATTAGTGCAGAAGTTTCTGCCACATTGACTTTCTTCACCTGCATTTGTTGATGTGTATGTGATAGAACGGCTAGGTCATCTATGAAGTTCGAATCATCTAGTCGCATTCATCATTACATTTATATAAGTAGTGAATGCTTCTTTGTATAAATTCATCCTATCAACAATATGATTAGAATAATTCCAAAAGTATTTTTCATTCATAAACAAAATCTAATATCTTTAATTATCCTTTATTAAGGAAAGTCATTAGTTAATGAAGCAATACGTGAATTCAATTAATCTTTTATTTCATTTGAGTAATGTTACAGTTTAAGAAATTAGTTGTTGTTTATTTATCCTATCAAGTATTAGTTTGTTGGCAAATATCTACACAATCAAGACAATGGGAATGAAGCTTAAAATAGATAATACATTGATTTAACTATCCTGATCATTTTTATTCAGTATATATATAAGCTAGGCGGTCTGCTTGAATATTTGGGCTACACCTGTTTTTCTTGCCATCTAGATATTTCAATAAGTTTTCTGTCATTTGTTTGTTTCAATAGATCATTATGTCAATGAATTGGACAACCTATTCAGGTGCGTTTGTGAAAAGTCCACAACATTTCGCTGTACAATTTAGGAAAGAGCACAATCAAAGGCATAATGGTTGCTGGCAATGTACATCGAGAAGAATGTACATTATTCAGATGTTGATTCCTGAACGGTTAACATCTAATTGACGATCACTTAATATTTATCGTCAGGATCGATCAAGAAATAAGAAACTGGAACTTGTTGAAATTCTTTGTGCTGAGAATTGTATACTGTACCAAAAATATTATCCTGAATAAAGCTAATAATATTAATGATAGTAATAATAATAATGAGGCAATCAAGTTATATTATAAACAAAGATGGATAGTGGTTAGCAGTGGAATCCAAGACGCGTGTTTCGTTTTATTTGCAACTTGTCAGCTGGATGTATCTGCATCTCAGAGTTGATATTCACTCTGGGACTCGAACCCAGTAACTTTCGCTTCAATACGCACAGTATGCACAAATGCTAATAAGAGACTGACCAGTTTCAGTCCTAAACATCAATGGGAAGATTCAAAACAAATAATACCAAGTGAAGTTATATTATGTTCTTTTTTTTGGCATTCTTTGATCAGAAATGTCAAATAATGTTAAGTGTTTGGTGATAATCAACAGAAAACGATGAACCTAAGGTTTCGTGGTACGTGGTACTCTTCAACTAGATGTTTCTGTAACCTTCAGAGAGCTGAGATTTCTTGTGTGGTTCAAACTCGCATTAACCAACTTCATAGTTTGTATTCTTCATATATCATGAGTATTGGAGAAAGGTAGATTGAATTTGATGGACATTAAACTCCATATCTTCTGTCCAATTCGATATTGTTCAACCTATTTACTTCAAGAATTATATACGTCTAATTCTAAGCTAAAGATCAAGATGCATTATTCATGATAACGAACTGGAACATGATTATAACACAAACTTATAAAAATGACTTTATACTTACTATGTATTACCTTTAGTCGTTTAGTTTAGGATCACATTTATAATAATTAAGTTATTTAAATTCAATTAGTATTGTTTGTTTGCATCTTCCCATTGATGTTTAGAGACTGATCAGTTGTAGTCCTAAACATCAATGTAAAGATTCAAACAAACAATACCAAGTGAATTTAAAATTCGCCCCATTGCACAAGCAAGTGACTATCAGGACTCAGTAGCTGAGTGGATAACGTGATGGCGTTTGAAGCGAAAGGTATTGGGTTCGAGTTCCAGAGTGAACATCAACTCTGAGATGCAGGTACATCCAGCTGACGAGTCCCAAATAGGACGAGACGCGCGTCGTGGATTCCACTGCTAGCCACTATCCATCTTTGCTTATTAAGTTATTTATTTTTACTCGCACCATAAGATTCATAAAACTTATTTATTTAGTAATGATAGTAGTGTAGTGAATGTGAACACAAATGGGGACAATTGAATGTATTTGAATACAAAATTACAGAATCTCATACAGTAAATACTTCATTTGCAAAATATTAATCAATCATCTCAGACTTCACTGTTCCCTCGCTTCCACATCAATCATTCTTTGTTCTCGTTATATTTTCTTCAATCTTCATAATCTTCTGCTGACAAGTATTTCACTTTTGATTAATGATACATACTACTTATATCTGTCGACATTAGTAGCACACACCACATTGGTAATAACTGTGATATAAAACTAAACTACATTTATTTTTCATGCTTAAATAAGCGAAAATTCATTGAGTTATTTAGTTTCTGCATGTATAAACAATGAATAACTTGACCTAAATTCAATAGATTCTGAGGAGTCCCACAATTATACAAAATGGCCATCCAGTGCTTCCAGGTTTTACATGGTGGTCTAGCTTCAATTGACTCATGATTTCCACTATTAAGATTCTTAACTAGTGAAGATGGATAGTGAATGGTAACCATTAGAAATCGGCAAGCAGTGGAGTTTTGTGTCACGATAATATGAGAATTCCCAGAAGTGTACACATACACTACTCTATCGAGAGTCGAATCAAGACATTTTAGGTTTCGTGGCGAACACTTAACCATCAAACCACTTAGTCGGCATTTTATGGTTTATTTGTCTATTTTCAATCAATTTGTAATATTGTTCAATCATTCCATTGATGGTTATCGCCTTTATATCCTGAATAGTTGAAATCCCAGTCCCTTATCTTGTTTTGTAATTATATAGAAAAGCACAACAGTACTTTATCCTCTGGCGCGTGATTTTATCTAGATGACCATGAAAATATTTACCTGACCAACTAATGAAACCAATAAAAGTCCGTTTTACTGATCAAGAAATTCATCCAAACAATTAAAATAAAATTACAATACGTAAAACCTGATAGGAGAATATGCTATGGATTGTATAGTTTGTTAAGGTCCGAAGTAACAACAATTTGAAAACACGTCTAATATGATACCGGACCTACGCTAGACAAGTTAAAACAAACGATTTATAAACAATGAATCTTCAGCAACCATGAACACACTCAATAATGAAAGAAAATATACAGAACTTTCGATAGGTTTTATATCTAAAGAAAAAGCAATGAAATTAGTAACTACCGCAGCCAACATACAAAACTTTACAAAACAAAGTAACTTATAAAAATAAGTGTGGACTACATGGAGTCCTTTTATTTCAAGGAATACAAAAATACTGAGGTTCGAAAAAATTTTTACAGTTAAGATCATGAGCCAATTGAAGTTAGACCACCATCGAAAACCTGGAAGCACTGGACGGCCGTTTCGTCCTATTATGGGACTCCTCAGCAGTGCGCATCCACGAAATAATGTTATAACAAGTTATTATCACATCAATTTAAGTTAACCCTAACAGGACTTCTTTTTCAGTATTGGACTTTGTTGTTGATTATACCATTTATTTAAATACGCTAAGTTGACTAGGCAGTAGAAGTAATAAAAGATTAATATTATGTAACGTTGATTACATCCCAAAAAGCTTAGTTTTAGCCTTTAACTTCATAAGTTCTTAATATTAGAACTTTAAAAAATAGGCTATGAAGCAACCTGTCATAAAAGCGTGTACTTTCTTCAGATTACATTTATAAACTACGAAAATGTAGTAAGTCAGTGTTTTGCTGATTGCTAACAAGGGCTTCATTTCCATAGCACTAAATTCGAATAAGTAAAGATGGATAATGGTAAGCACTGGAATCCAGGACGCGCGTTTTGCCCTATTTGGGACTCGTCAGCTGGATGTACCTTCATCTCAGAGTTGATGTCCACTCTGGGACTCAATCCCAGTACCGTTCGTTCTAAATTGTATCGCGTTATCCACTTAGCTGATGAGTCCTGATAACCACCTGCTTGCAAAATGGCATGAAGTTTTAAATTTATTTTATGTTGTTTACTTGTATCTTCCCATTGTTGTTTAGGACTGATAAAGATACCCATATGCCAACAAGAGACTGATCAATTGCTTCTTTGAACAAAAATGGGAAGATACAAGTAAACAACATCAAGTGAATTAAAGTAAATTTGAATGTTACGATAAATCAACCCATTCATCGTAAATAAAATAACAGTAATTGGTAGTTGTTTGTAACTCATAATTATTTGCATAAACATAATTATCCCACGTGGAGATCGTGGATGCACACTGTTAAGGTATCCCATACTAGGACGAAACAGCCTTCCAGTGCTTCCAGGTTTCCAATAATGATCTGACATCAAATGATTCATAATCTTAATCAAAAACTTAACAATCACCACAAACCCCCCTATACTGATCATTATTTGAATTTAGTAAACATGAACTGAAATGTCAGAAATGGCAGATTACATCTATTTAACTAATTTTTTCTTACACATAATCAGTTTGTATATTTCTAATAACCATATAAAAGTTTACCTGTTTCTTTTATGATTCATCTACACAAACACAACAAATTAAGATGTAGATTAGAAAAACAAAATATTGATATATAATATATAGTGATATATAACAGTGGTTTCTATGATCCATATTGTTGCTTGACAACAAACATATATCCCACTACGGCGTGTCTGAGAAAATAGTCAATATCATACGGAATTCCTATGATGGATTAAACTGCCAAATCATCCATGGAGGACAACTCAACGACTCATTCGAGGTAAAGACCGGTGTTAGGCAAGGTTGCTTACTCTCACCCTTTCTCTTTCTCCTGGTGATCGACTGGATCATGAAGACTTCATCTGGACGGAAGCAAGGGATACAGTGGACAGCTAGGATGCAGCTTTACGATCTGTACTTCGCAGATGATCTGTCTCTTCTATCACACTCGCAACAACAAATGCAGGAGAAGACGACCAATGTCGCATCAGCCTCAGCAGCAGTAGGTCTCAATTTATACAAAGGGAGAAGCAAGATTCTCCGACACATTTCAGCATTCACAAATCTAACTACACTTGACGGAGAAGCTCTGGAGGATGTGTAAACCTTTACATATATGAGCAGCATCATTGATGAATACGGTGGATTTGATGCAGATGTGAGGGCGAGGATCGGCAAAGCAAGAGCAGTATATTTACAACTGAAGAACATCTGGAACTCAAAACAATTGTCAATCAACACCAAGATCAGAATTTTCAATACAAATGTCAAGACAGTTCTACTGTATGGGGTGGAAACCTGGAGAACTACGAAAGCCATCATCCAGAAGTTACAGGTGTTTATTAACAGCTGTCTACCCAATATTACTTCAAATCCGTTGGTCAGACACTATCAGTAACAACCTACTGTGAGAGACAACAAACCAGATTTCAGTGGAGGAAGAAATCAGGAAGAAGCGGTGGAAGTGGATAGGACACACTTTGAGGAAATCACCGAAGTGTGTCACAAGGCAAGCCCTCACATGCAGTCCTCAAGGCCAAGGGGGTCGAGGAAGACCAAACAACACATTACGCCGAGAAATAGAGACAGACATGAGAAGAATGAACAAAAACTGGATAGAACTAGAAAGGAAGGCCCAGGACAGAGTGGGCTGGAGAATGCTGGTCGTTGGCCTATGCTCCATTGAGAGTAACAGGCGTAAGTAAGTAAATAAGTAACATATATCCCAACGTAGATTGATTCTTTCAGTTTTATATATCAACAACGTGAAAGTACTGATTCTCGAAATTGAATCAATTATCATAATCGTAGGGCCTGGAATGAATGAGCATAAATTGATGAACCTTCTAATTTAAATGAAGAGATTTAGTAGAAATTAATTTAACTTGCAAATTATATGCATCATGGAGTGATTTCATGTGGGGTGACATTGAAAACCAAAGGGCATTGAGTAAGTCTATAGTACTAACTTGGAACCGCTAGGTAGTGTAAACCCATGATCCTGCTAATTAGGTAAATCAGGAACATGAGATCTTACAAAGAACTTCTAAGTTCTACAAGTCTAGAAATATCTCGTGTCCCTGTTCCCATAACAACTCAAAGTCAAATGGTAAGTGATTAATTAGTAAGTCAACTAAACACTTAGCCAAGCTTTCAACGTTTATATTCTTCTCTAAATGAAGAAAAACGATTATATAATTTGTGTAGATTATAATTCAGTTAGGCAAGTAAACCTACCTTCTCAATTCACCCTTCTCTTTTGTATACTGCTTTTATGTACCGTAGAATGTATACCCCATAAATGAATCAAACCACAGAACAGAACGCAAATCTATAAACTTTAGAGCTACTAGGTAGATATCGAGTAGTTAAGTTTAATAAAATTCATAAACAGTCCAATAATAGATTAGTTAATTATCCAATAATGAGAACTCGTAAGAATATTTGGAAATATAACTTACTGCCTGAAAATTCAATATTGAACCTGTATCATCGTTCATCAATCCAAATTATTCCAAGTGAATGTTTCGTGATAACATCAATATTATTCTCTCAAATTTGTTTACAAACTTCTGTTGACAGGAATCAAATGTACTAAAAACACTAATGTCCTATTACTTGTAGCAAACAATTAAGGAAATTGTGTAAGTACATGCTAACTATATTACCGTAAGTCATTTATTATGGTTCATTGTTTGCATATTCCTCATATATTTACTTTATAATACTTTTTTATCCATACTATACTCAGTAGCTGAGTGAATAACGCGATGGCGTTTCAAACGAATGGTACAGGGTTCGAGTCCTGGAGTGAAAATCAAATCTGAGATGCAAGTACATCTAGCTGACGATTCGCAAATAGGAGGAAACACGCGTCCTGGATTTCATTGCTAGCCACTATCCATCTTTGATTATAATGCTTGTGAATTAAGGCTATATCGAGACAATACGCACAGTATGCACATATAGCCAATAAGAGACTGATCAATTGCAGTCCTAAACACAATGGGAAGATTCAAACAAACAATACCAAGAGAGTCTATACTTCTTATCTTGTGTTATCTATCAGGTCTACGATTGTATCAAGATATTAAGATATATAGAGTCTAATTTTCTAAAGTAATGAAATTCTATATATTCAGCATAAAGTTTTGTGGTGATTGCAGAATTTTCATAGTTTAAATCATGGAGTGATTATAGCTAGACCATTATTAAACCTGAGCCCTTGAGGTTTTCAGTGGTAGTTTAGCTAAAATCAGCTCGTTATTTAATTATGAAGATTCCATGTTTATCAAGTAGTGAGTAATGTGAAACTATAATGTGAAATCTCTTCATTTATAATAATTCTTTTACATAAATAAATGTTTTATGACATGGATGTTGAACATTTTTTCGGAAATTATTTAACTACTGTTTAATATTTAAGTAACAAGTAGAAAACCCTTTAAATAAAATGAAGCGAGGTTAAAACTACGGTGATTTCGTCTTTGATTACTGAACAAGTATTATGGTTGATTTTTTTTAGTGGCTAAATAACAACGATATCGTCAGACAAATAGGTTTATATCAGAAGGGGTTTTTGTGGAGATTTATTATTTTCATAGTTGAAAGCGTGAGTCAATTGAAGCTAG